>NW_026057581.1:17766913-17871936 GCF_023721935.1 Panthera uncia
TTGATATAAAATATATTATAAAATATATTTATTTATTTTATAAATATATATTTTATAAATATATAGTTTTATAAATATATATTTTTATAAACATATTTTTATAAATATGTATATTATATATATATTTATGTATACATTTGTTTTAAGCTTTGCCTTATTGCGTGAGTTTTTTCACCATCCACTGCAGTTAATTACAGCAGTGGTTTCTGGTCTGATCCACTGCAATGTCAAAGTCATTTCAGAAAACTGCCGGAATCGAAAAAGCTTTAAACAGTCATGCAGGTCTTTAATTGTAAATTAGTTTTGACAGAACTCCGACGCAGAGTCTTGCCTGGTTCCAGAGCGATGCTAGCTGACAACCTCTCACTGCTCCAGGAGCAAAGGAACATGTGGAAGGAATTGTTCTTTTACATTTCACAGCTTGTCATTTCCTCCGCAGGGCAGCCCCTGACCCCTCTGAGAGATCCCGACACCCATAAGGGAAGTGTTCCCACTGATGTAAAGGAAGTAGAGACGCACTTTAACGCCGAGGAGGGAGGGAGAAGGGTGTGTCAAAGAGATCTGGGGAGCAGAGAGAGGAGATGGGCTTAAAACGTTTCCAGCAGGTTAGAATCCTGGCTGTGTTGCTTCCTTTCATGAGGGAAGGATGAAACATTATTTGGAAGGGTTCAAGAAATTCTGGAGGGTTTCAGGCTGCCTCTTTCAAATTCTTGTTTTGAGTGGAAATGGCAATAAAAATGAACGTGTCACGTGTGAACGATGGGAATAAAGGTTTGAGGGAAAAGTACAAATACGTGCTTGCTGCCCTATTCCAATATGTTTCTAATTACAGAGTGTGTGTGTATGAGACTGACAACCGCAGATTATAATTTGTGCTTTCGGGACATTTTACACCCTCAACGTTTTATTTGCTCTCATATATTCATCACGCTCGGTTTTTCCTCTGTACCTGGGCTGTTAAATAGCTTGGCGAGGAAACATAAAAAAAAAAAGGCAATTCACTTGTGTTATCATTCAAACTGATTTGTCATTCTTCCCACTCAGTTGACTTGGGCCATTTCAAAACTCTTCAAGTTATTGATATTTTAAGAATCACTAATAAAGTCATTTTTGGAAACACTTTTTGTACTTTTTGAAATAATTGAAAGGACTTACTTTCCTGAATGTGGTTGTTCATGCAGAGGTAATAAGTACTGACTCCTCCCTCCACACACACACTGTTTTGTGGAATGTGTGTGTGTGTGTGTGTGTGTGTGTGTGCGCGCGCGCGTGTGTTTTGTAGTCTATGGGTTGACAAATGCAAGCATGCCTTGTCTGTTCAGCAACTGCTCAAACAAATGAACTATCCATGAAAATAATCTGATTTTTCCCTGATGAAATCTCTCTTATTTAATCTGTGGATACTCAGTGCCTCAGTATTAGACAAATACCCTTGCAAAATGATATCGCAGGAGTGCATGTTGACAACAAATACTGTCATAGTTCTGGACTAAATACGAACCACCACCATCGACCTAGCAGTTTGGGAAATTTTGAACCTTTCCAGAAAGGCTTGGGAGCATTTTTTAAGGAAGGAAGGGTTGCTGTAGACCTGGGATAAAACAAACTTGTCTTTGGCCCCACTCTTCAACTGAGCATTCCAGAAGTACCCAACGCTAAATGCACAGTTTGGACAAGTTGGAAATAGGGACCTGTGGGGATAACATGTACTAAATGAATTATCAAAGAAACCATGGCCAAGGAGAATTTGCACCTCAGACATGACAAAGCAGCGGGCTTTCTGACATGACTTTACAACTGCTCTCCTTGATAGGACTGATTTTAACTACAGCCTCTTTCATTTTTCTTTTTTTCAGTATTATTTTATGGTGGTCACAATATAACATGAGATGCACCCTCTTAACCAATGTTTAAGGGTGCAATACGGTATTGTTAATCATGTGGCTGATGTACTACAGCAAACTTCTAGAATGTACTAATCTTGCATAATTGAAACTTTCTGCCCATTGATGAAGGGCCCCCTATTTTCCCTTCCTTCCCCAGCCCTGGCGTCTACTCTGATTCCCTGAGTTTGACAACTTGCAACTCTTCCTGGGAGTGCAATCATGAGTAGACATTTTTCCAAAGAAGACGTACTATAGGCTCTTTCTCTAAGTACTCTGCAGGGAGCACTGCCTTTGGTCTAGTACTGTGCTTTTCAAACTGGTAAGACCACATATGAAAATGAAAAGTAAACACTATTGTGAGTCATCCCAGGAATAAATGAGTTCATTAACTCTTTCTAAACGTGAGTCTGGCTTTGAACACTTTAATGGTCTGACTCATTTAGTGCACCTTGTTCCAGTGTCTAACTTCTTATGAACATACAGTTGACTTCGTTCCAAGTGGAAATAAGTTAGAATAAAAAAGGCCAGAAAGGGGAAGTAATTAATTTTATCCAGAATGTTCCACTCGGTCTAATTAGATGATCCATATGGAATAAGAAACAGGAAATAAAAATTAGAAAATAGGATTTTGAGTGAAACAGTATTTCCCTCAGCCAGTCTTTTGGAAGTCTCCTTATTTCTTAGAGAAATCAGTCTGTTCTTGAATGCGGACACTTTGGCAATGAGTGATAGAAGAACTTGGCACTTTGTAACACCATACTTAACACGTGGTCTTTGAGTATTTTGCATTACTAGAAGCCAGCGAGTTTGACCCACTTTTATTTGCAAAACCTTTTTTTGGTTAAGATTATTTGCCATAACTTGTTAAATGACCACTAGACCTTAACTATTTCGGTAGGGCCTTGAGCAGTTAGAAGTTGGTAGGTTTGAAGCTCTCGTGAAAAAAAAAATC
This sequence comes from Panthera uncia, assembly GCF_023721935.1. Classification (NCBI taxonomy): domain Eukaryota; kingdom Metazoa; phylum Chordata; class Mammalia; order Carnivora; family Felidae; genus Panthera; species Panthera uncia. The sequence continues at coordinate 17,769,752 of NW_026057581.1, forward strand.
CTGCAATGGTTTCGACGTGCATAGACATAAACATAGAGAAGGCACGATGCTAGTTTTAAAGGCACTGATGGTTCCTGGAGTGCAGTGAAGAGACATAGGTTGTGAAAACATGATTTAGTGAAAAGCAATGCAGAGCCCAAACCACAAATATCTTTGCCCATTTTATCCACCCTGTCTTTTCAAACAAATTCTCTTTAGTTAGTTTCCTTATGGTTAGGCCGGTGTATTGTTTTTATCAGCAAGCATGTCTTCTCCGGCGTTAAGATGTTATCAATCACACATGCGCATACACATGCATGTGTAAATTCACATAAAACTTCCTAAGGTCAAGTATTTAAAAAGTGTCATTTTTTTTTTTAAAAACACTATATCATTTTTTAAACCATAATTAATAGCATTTCCTTTACCTCACACAGACTTATACTAAGACATCTTTTTTTTTTCACCTTTTCAGACTTGCAGAAATTAAGCATCATGCATGTGAATAATTACCATCAAATAAAGTTTTAACGAAGTGTAGTGAGTTAGTCGTTGGAGAGACGAGGAGTTCGTCATTTTCCCCCCGTAACACATGTCATGCTGGAGAAAACCAATAGTTCTTGAATATGTGGTTTGCAAACACATCCTCTCGGTCTGCACCTTGCCTTTTCAGCCTCTCAACAGGGTCTTTCATTAAGTAGAGACTTTGAATCTTAATGAAGTTCAATTTATCAATCTCCTTTTATGGTTCAGCCTTTTAGTGTCAAGTCTGAGAACTCCGTGTCTAGCTTAAGACCCTAGATATTTTCTCCGTTTTTTTTTTTTTTTTTCAAAAAGATGATCTATTTTAAGTTATTTTTAATATAAGGAATGGGGTTTAGGTCAATTTTTATTTTATTTTATAATTATTATTATTATTTTTGGAATAGATGTTTAATTTCTTTAACACCATTTGTCAAAAAGGATATCTTTCCTCCAATGAGGTGGTTTTGCACCTTTCTTAAAAATCAGCCATGGAGAGGCACCTGGGTGGCTCAGTTGGTTAAGCGTCCCACTTTGGCTCAGGTCATGATCTCACAGTCCATGGGTTTGAGCCCTGAGTCAGGTTCTGTGTTGATAGTTCAGACCCTGGAGCCCTGCTTTGGATCCTGTGTCTCCCTCTCTTTCTGTTCCTCCTTCTCTCTCAAAAATAAATAAATATTTAAAAAAATCAGCCATTGAGCATATTTCTTGAACTTTTTCTTCCTTCCCTATTCTAGTCCATTGATTTATGTGCTTATCTCAAGGCCGCACAGAAATGAATACTGTAGCCATATAGAAAAGCTATGGAATTGTTTTCACACACTGTTGGATTCAATCTACTAATAGTTTGTTGAGGAGTTTTTAAGCTCCTGAGAGATATTGGTCTGTACTTTTGTTCTTATGGACTTTGTCTTGTTTTGGTGTCAGGGTTCAAATGGCCTCATTACATGATTAGACAGTGTTCGCTCCTCTATTTTCTAGAGGAGATTAAATAAAATTTGTGTTAATTCTCCTGTATATTTTTGTAGGATTGTACAGGGAAACTATCTGGGCCTAGAGTTTCAAAATTGTGAATTCAGTTAATTTAATGGTTACAGGACTATTCAGACGATCTCTTTCACCTGGAATGAATTTTGGTTACTTTTAGTATTTGAGGAGTTGATCTATTTCTTCTAAGTTGTTGGACGTATGAACATTAGTTATTCAAAGCATTTCTTTTTCTTTTTTGTGACTGCAGTATCTGTAATAATATTCTGCTTAATTTCTAATATTAGTGAGTTGTTTCTTTTCTCTGTCTTTGCCAGGTTTGATAGAGGTGTATTAATTTAATCAATTTTTTTTTTGGAAATTCAATTCAGTTTCACTGCTTTCTATTCTAATCATTATTATTTTCTTCCATCAACTTGTTTTATTTTATTTTGTTCTTGTTTTTTCTAGGTTCTTGAGATAAGATCTTAGATTATTGATTTTTTCCCTTTCCTGATGTAAACATTTAGTGCTATAGCTTTCCCTCTCAGTATTACTTTAGCTGAATCTCACAAATGCTGATCTTCATTTTCATTCAGTTCTATTTTTTATTGCCTCTGAGGTTTCTTCTTTGACCCACAGATAATTTAGAAGTGTGTTCAATTTCCAAGGGCTTAAAGGGTTCCTCTTGTCTTTCTGTTATTGATCACTGGTCTGATTTCATGATGATCAGAAAAATTATTCTACATGATTGCAGTTATTTTCAGTTTGATGAAGTTTCTTTTATGGCCCAGGATATATTTGTGAATGACCCATAGGCACCCGAAAAAAATGTATATTGAGCTGTTGTTGGGTATAGCGTACATGTTTCAGTTGATATTGTGTGTTGATTGTGTGGGTCCGATTTTCTATATCCTTGTTGAGTTTATGTCTAGCGGTGCTATCATTTGATGAGAGGGGAGTGTTGAAATCCTTAACTATAATTGGGAAGTTTTCTATTTCTTTTTCAGCTCTATCAGTTTTCACTTCACGTATTTTGCGTCTTTGCTGTTTGGTGCACGTGTATTTAAGTGTCATATTTTATAAGTAGATGGATCATTTAATTATTATATAATCCTCCTCTCTGACAATTGTCTTTGCAGTGAGCTCTGTTTTCTCTGATATTTTATCTGATATTAATTATCTATTTTATATGATATTAAGATAGCCAATCTCATTTTTTAAAAATTAATGTCTGCATGATATGTTTTTTTCATTTTTCTTTTTGCTTTTAATCTATGTCATTGAATTTGAAGTACTTTTTTTTGTAAATAGCATATAATTTGTCATGTTTTAAAATTTAGTTTCTCAATATCTGCCTTTTTATTGATATAGTTAGACCATTTATATTTAATGTAATTGTTGATATGGTAAGGCTTAAGTCTGCCACTTTAAGATGTATTTTCACATTATCTTTGTTTCTTATTTTTCTGTTCCTTTTTACTTCCTTCCTGTGTATTACTCGAATGCTTTTTGGGATTCTGTCTTGATTTGTTTATAGTTTTTGAATATATTTCTTTGTGTAGTTTTCAAAGTAGTTTCTCTATAGGTAGCCATGTAAATATGTGACTTATCACAGTTTCCTGGTATCGGTATTTTACCTGTTTGAGTCAAGTGCAGACACCTTACTCACATTTAAGTCCCTTTACCTTCCACACTTTTAAATATAATCGTCTTGAATAACACATGGTGTTATAAGTATTGTCTTAGTCACTAAATATGATTTATAACACTCACAAGGGAAAGAAGAGTGTATACTCTCATTTGGTAATCACTCCATTTTCCTTTTTTTCCTTCCAGATGCTTCAAGATTCCTTCTTTTATCATGTCCTTTATCATTTCATGTTTGCAGAACTTCCTTTAGCCATTCTTTAAGGATATATCTTCTGGTGACCGATTCTTTTAGCTTTCCTTCCTGCATCTGAAAGTGTATTTTCTTTCATTCCTGAAGTGTAGTCACTGAATATAGAATTTGTAGTTGGTAGTATGTATTTCTCTATCAGCCCTTGAAAAATGCTGTGTTGTTTTGGTGTGCACTATTCAGTTTGTGCATCTGGGGCTCCCACCGGACCCTGCCAGTAACCTCTGAGAGGACAGAAGGAGCTTCCCCAGGCCTGGCCACCCGGTGCTCTGGGTGGGGAAGGGAGTCTCCTGCCTCAGGATGTTAAGAGGCTTCCTTGCCTAGTCACTAGTAGCAACAGGATCCACCTGCTACTGCCACTCAGCTACCTGTTGTGTCTTGGTCGGGAGGGCTGTCTCAAGCTGCAGGGGAGGAGAACGTATCCCCTGGATGCTCATTCCAGTCTGGCTGCTGGTTTACCCTCCTCTCCAATGCTACCGGACCCACTTGATGGTGTTGGAGGGACTTCTTTCTGAAAGGTAGGTAAATGAGTCTACCTTCACCGCTATCTGCTATTAGGACGGCTTTGAAGATGCTGGGTCTGGGTCTTCTGTTGGATGGTTGGTGGATGGGATTAAGTTGCCTTGTCCTACATTGGTGCTCTGATTCCGGGGTCTGTAATCACTTCTCCTTCCTCAGTATACTTTCAGAATTCTCCCTTGTCTGCCTCTTACATTATTTCCGGCATCTACAGTTATATTTAGAAGGAAGGAGAAGGGAGAGATGAGTCTAAGCCCTCTGGTTCTAAACAGAAGTCTCTTCTTATTGTTTAAGGTCCCAGAGCATTTAAAAAGTTTCTTAGCATTTCATTTAGGTTTTGAAAAATATGGAAGTAGAAAAATGTTTTTAATTGTGGTAAAAATAGAGATCGCTGGAAATTTACCCTTTTAACCACTTAGGAAGTGTAGACGTCAGTGACATTTAGTACACGGACAGTGTTCCACAACCACCACCACCATCCATCTCTAGAAATTTGTCATCTTCCCAAACTGCAACTCTGTCCCCATTAAATACTAACTCCCTTTTTCTTCCCTCTCCCAGCCCTGGGCAAGCACCATACTAATTTCTGTGCCTACGAATTCGACTATTAGGTCTCTCACATAAGTAGAATTGTAAAGTATTTGTTCTTTTGTGACTCGTTAAATACACCTAGCATAATGCCCTCATAAAAAGTCGCAAAATTTGAATTGGCAAAATGTATTAGTCATTGAAATGTTTTAAAACATTGAGGAGGAAAGTTTTAAATTCGTAGCTAACTTGGGACTTTGAAACCTGTAAAGTCTGAGATGTAGTATGAACTCAGCAGTGTGGCTATCACTATTATTTTCTTCAGTATTTTGTTGTTCCTTTCCTCCTTAGCATGAATAACTAAAAGTCAGCAGTTAGGGTGTGGAGTCAAAGCTCTGTTTTTGTTCCTTTTTGAGACAACTAGCCATAATCCCTGTCTATTACCAGAAATGCACCAATGAAAGAATCAGTAGAATTCAGATCAGTGCAGGTTTAGTGGGGGGGGGGGGTAAGGGGTGGGGTAGACCTTCAATATGGGAGTCAGAGAGGCTTAAATTCATACCTTGACTCTGACATTTAATGTCCTTTGTCAAATTCCTTAAACTCTGAATCTTTGTATCTTCACCTTTAAAGGGGAGGTAACAGGCCCTATTTGGAGATTAGTGAAAATTCATGGTAAGAGTTATATACATATAATAGGTGTTCACAAAATCACCCCTGTTTTGCTGAGTTGATTATCATAATATTAGATACATCCTTGAGTACGTCTATATCTTGCTTAATTGTGGTATTGGGCAATGACTTTATTCTCACCTGTAATTTTCATTCAGCACTAGAGACTTACTAATGGGCAAAATAATTTACTCTTCTAAATAAATTTGGATGTTCTAAGTTCAACGAAAGTGTTCATTGATGATAACCAAAGAACACTCATGAGAAACATATTAAAATATGTCTGAACTCTTTCACTGTGCTTAAGATGTTGAGTTTCGTATTTTTAAGAATAATGAAAAAAAGATGCTTCCATGAAAAAGGTAAAATCTTCTCTTTGTTTAATGTTTATTTATTTTTGAGAGAGACAGGGACAGAATGCGAGTGGGTTAGGGGCAGAGAGAGAGGGAGACACAGAAGCAGAAGCAGGGTGCAGGCTCTAAGCTGTCAGCACAGAGCCCGATGTGGGGCTCCAACCCACAAGCCGCAAGATCATGACCTGAGCCGAAGTCAGACGCTCAACCGACTGAGCCACCCCGGCGCCCCAAAAGGTAAAATCTTCTTAAGCATGGCAAAAATCGGTGATGCTTAAACATTGTTCTTAGAAAGAATAGCCAAATGTCTTCCTGATCTTACATTACGATAATATTTTATTAGGCAAGGCCTGCGTGCATCAATCTATTTTTATCCTGCAAGGGCAAAATACTCAGAGATTTCTGCTGGATGGATACTGTGGCAGAAATATTTGCAGTTCTGTGCCAGCAATAAAGTTAATCAAATAGCTTGAATTAAATAAGTAGCATATGCAAATCTGTTTTTATAAACTGAAAAATACTGGATAAAGCATAACGTGTTATTGCCAGTCAACTAATTGCTGAGTTTCAGAAGGGGTACCCAAGTGTCATGTGGTTCCCTGTGGACAGATTGTGGTTTCATGGTTTGGACAGAAGTGAAAGTAAGGATAGTTTTGTTGCATTTCTGCTGCCAATAATGTCAAAACATCCCCAAATATGAAACCATTAAGCTTCTTAACACTTGTAAGAAACCAATTCATAACATATTAGGTACCTGTCACCTGTTACCAAGCACTTTGGACTTTGGAGGGAATAATCCCGGCCAAACCCAAGCTCCAATTTTTTGATACTTGCCCTTTGTCAGCGCTCAGATTTAAAGATCCATGTGTCCGTTAGTTCTTCCTGTGAAGAAAAGATAAGAGAATTTCTTGTGTCTTGACATGATGACAAACATTTGTTTATTCATGTCTGCGGCATCCAAGAAGTCACTGCTTCTAGGTTTAAACCATGCTGCTGGCAGAGAACGTTGTCAACTCATTCCCTGAACTTATGTAATTCCTGGTTTGTTCGTTGTATCCTCCAATAGATATTGGACTATCACTCTAAAAGTGGTTGAAACATTTCTGTTTCCTAACTGGAACCTAGATATTAAAAAATCACGTTTCAAAAATTGGGGGCATCAATTTCTAATGTAGAAACACAATGCTAAGGCCATAGTCTATGGCTGCAGCCAGGGTCACTGCAACACGTCATCGAGAATTCATACTTTGGTGCTTATTTTGGCCTTTAGACTGTTCATTGGTACTATGAACTAGATTATGTGCTTTTAACTGTCAGTTCTCTGAATGCATTTCAAGTCCATTTACTAAAATAGTCACTGTTAAGCGGTATATTTGGACAGAGTTGACACCTTTGACATTTTCTAAAATGGCAAAAATAACTGTATTTAAGGGTATGATTTATGAATGTCGTGTGCCTACAGAACTTTCACCTGATTATGGTTTTCAGGTAAGCTTCTGGGACTCTTTCTACAAACTGCTGAAAGACAACTAATTAATGCCGTGTGATCAGATATTGAACACAGACAGACACACGTACAGAAACACATAAAAACATGATATCAGTCCAAAACCTAGGATCTTGTTGCTTCTTAGAATTGCCTTTGTCTAACAAGAGAATGATTGAGGCCACAGCAGAGACAGAAGAAGGAAAGGAGAGAGAGGGGGAGATTGATAGTTATAGAAGTGCCTTTATGAAACACATATGCTTTGGTATAAATAAGGAAAGCAACTTGCAATGATTAAAAAGTATTTCGAATCCTTAGTTGTCTTCTAGATTGCTGGCCTCTATTAAAAACTTCTTAAAATAATAGATAGCTTTAATTCTTCAAGCCAAAGAAAAATTATATCATCTTAAAGATTTTCTATACTTATTACATAGATGTGACTTGACTATGGGGGGAAAAAAGCAAAAATCTCTTGTATTGCAAGTTTTAAATGTACCAGGCTAAGGTTTACTTAATTAGAACCTCGAGGCAATAAAGGAGCCCTTTTAAAAATTCTGTGATTCTTAATATGCTAAATAATGCAAAGCTTCGACTCTTCAAGCATGAGACACACATCTGGCAGCTTACCATTTAAATTACAGGGGGAAAATATTCCTCACTTCAGTAGTAATTTTCTCAAAGAAAAGAATAGAAAATGTATTATAACTAAATTTAATTTCTTTTTAGATTTCCATCCGGTCTAATTGCAGACATCTTTCTAGTTTCTTTGCATTTATATTTTTTTACCCATATTTCCTGTACATTTTATTAATGTTTAATTTGAGATGCTTCTCACTGTTAGAGCTCTTGAAAAATTGGGGTGTATTTTACTTAGTAAATTGTTTTGAGAAATCTATCTGATCTCAAGTAATTAAGACAATGGTCTAGAAAATAAAAGGGATTGGAATTTCAGAGACACACAAAAATATTACTGACAAAAAGGCAACATTTTTCAGTTAGTTCCACTTTCAAGCTTTAATTTTTTTAGTATTAATGTTTTCTCTGTTTTGTCATTTTCTGGCTGTTTGTCATGCAAAAGTTATTATAAGCAGCATTCTTTCTTTGTATTTCTCCAAAGGATAGTGTCAGATCCTTGATTAATTTTACAAAGGTCATTTGGAAAAACCATTAAAAATATGCCAAGTAAAAAAGATTAGTGCAACAGGGAAAACACACTTGTATAAACATATGCATTTATATATAGATAGGGTACTGTAACATACAGTTTTGACAAGTGTTTTTTTCCCTTTGTGCACCTCATACATTATTAAAAAATATGCCTGTTCCATTTATTTTTTTCTAGGTGATCCCAGCTGACACATTCCAAAGGCATCAGCAGGTTACTAATACTTGTAAATATTTTGTCTTTTTTCTCAATGTAAGAGGATCTAATAATTAAGTTGAGTAGTAGTTCCATAAAATAAAGTGAACTTTTTAAATAATTAACCTGTATTTGTATTACGAAAACATAAGCGTGGGTGCTAGCTTGCCCATGACAATAAATATATCCAATTATACTTTTTAATTAAAAACTTAAACAATATTGAAACTTCCAATTTTGGCTCTGACAGAGTAGTTGGTATCAGACTAGCTCTTCTGTTAGAATCAATTATTAAACTGGAGAGAATGTATGAAACAGCTGTTCTGGGCATTGGCCATCAGGAAGCGCCAGACTTCCTGATCCTTGAGAGAAGAGAACATTTTAAGGCAAACTCTGGATTTCTACCTGGGCTCAGTGTCCTGACAGTACAGCAGGGAGGTAGAATCCCAGCAGAGTCTCCCTGAGCTGAGGAGACAGAGCTTGGCATGCAGGACAGTGGAAGCGGCTGGGGTCTGCAAAGTAGAACACAGAACAGAGAGATTTGCAGAAGGGAACTAAGAATTCAGTATAGGAAATCCACCATGAATCCTTGTTTCAGGGAGACTAACAAGGGCTTTGCTAGGTGAGCCTGAAAACGGAACAGAGATACTAGAGCTGGAACAGAGATGGAATTCAAACCAGGAGAGGCATGTTAATACCTCATTATTGATTTGACAGCAAATGGAGATGCTCAAAGTCTATACAGTGGGAATGAAGAACATTTACAATTGCACACACACACACACACACAGGAGTAAAATACCTAGGAATAAACTTAACCAGAGAGGTGAAAGACCTGTACTCAGAACACTATCCAACACGTGTTGGAAAACGTGTTCCATGCTCATGGATTGGATGAATTCGTGCTGTCAAAATGTTCATATTACCCCAATCTATAGATTCAATGCAATCATTATTAAAATACCAACATCATTTTTCACAAAACTAGAACAAACATTACTAAAATTTGTATGGAACCACAGAAGTCCCTGAATAACTGAAACAATCCTAAGAAGAACAAAACTGGAAGTATCACAATGCCAGCAAGATAGACTACAAAGCTGTAGTAATCAAAACAGTATGGTATAAAGAAAAAATAGAAACATAGATTAATGGAACAGGGTAGATACCCTAGATATAAACCCACATTTAAAAGGTCAATTAATCTATGACAAAGGAGATAAGAATATGCAATGGGGAAAAGATTCTTTTCAATAAATGGCGCTGGGAAAACTGGACAGCTACATGTAAAATAATGAAACTGGACCACTTTCTTACACCATATGCAAAAATAAACTCGAAATGGATTAAAGACCTAAATGTGAGACCTGAAACCATAAAAATCCTAGAAGAGAAACCAGGCAGTAATTTTTTCTGACATCAGCCATAGCTAACAGTTCTCTAAATATGTCTCCTCAGGCAAAGGAAAAATATGAATAATAAACTATTAGAACTACATCAAAAAAAGAAAAAAAAATCTTGCACAGCAAAGGAAACCATCAACAACAAAAAAGATAAATTACTGAATGGGAAAAGATATTTGCAAATGATATTATCTGATAAGGAGTAAATGCCTAAAATATATAAAGAACTCATACAACTCAACACCAGAACCACAAACAATCCAGTTAAAAAATGGACAGAAGAACTGAATAGACATTTTTCCAGGGCAGACATACAGATGGATAACAGACACATGAAGAGATGTTGAATATCACCAATTATCAGAGAAAGGCAAATCAAAGCCACAAATTAAGCATCACCTTACACCAGTTAGGGTGGCTAAAGTGAAGAAGTCAATAAACAACAAATCTTGACAGGGATGTGGAGAAAAAGAAACCCACATGCATAGTTGGTAGGAATTCAAATTGATACAACTACTGTGGAAAACAGTATGGAGGTTCCTTTAAAAATGAAAAATAGGAATATCATACGATCCAAAAATTCTAGTACTGGGTATTTACCCAAAGGAAATGAAAACTCTATTTCTAAAATACATATAAACTCCTATGTTTTGCAGCATTATTTACAATAGCCAAGATATGAAAGCAACCCAAGTGTCCATTGACAGATGAGTAGATACACACACACACACACACACACACACACAAAGCCATAAAAAAGGATGAGATCTTGCTATTTGTGACAAAATGGATGGATCGAGAGGGTATTATGTTAAGTGAAACTGGTCAGACTGAGAAGGACAAATACCGTATGATTTCGTGCATTATGTGGAATCTAAAAAACAAAACAAATGAACTAACAAACAGCAGAATCTGACCTATAAATATAGAGAACTGGTGATTCCCAGAGGGAAGGGAGATAGGGGGATGGATAAAATGGGTGAAAGGGAGTGGGAGATACAGGCTTCCAGTTAAGGAATGAATAGGTCATGGGAATAAGAGGTACAGCATAGAAAATATTGTCAGTGATATTGTAATACCCTAACATGGTGACAGATGGTAGCTACACTTGGTGTGACTGTAATACAACATAGAGAGAAGTTGAATCGCTATGTTGTACACCTGAAACTAATGGAGCATTGTGTGCCAACTATACTTGAATTTTTAAAGTCCTATATATATTAAAAAAATCATATGCTCTAAGTGGCATACTCTGAGTCTGCCCTGAGGAAAACCTGCCACCATGCTTCAGCAAGATCATCAGAGGATTTATGGTTTTGAGGTTGAGTTCTGATAAGTTCATGTGGCTTGAAAACCCTTGGTTTTTCACAGATAAGTTGTAACTAAATGTACATTCAAGCCTATGGAAGTTTAATGGGATTTGCCAGTAATCGAACTGTTAACTAAAAAAAAAAAAAAAAAATCAACACTTTCTCAAGGCAGATAACAGAATCCAGAGTCTTCTCTGGAGTACATTATATGATCTGCAATTATGATGTTTGCAAAGATCAAGGGAATATAAATCTTAGACAAAAGAAAATAGTGAATAAAATAACTCCAAGATGATTCAAATATTAAACTTATCAGGAAAAGCCATTAAAACATTTCATTGTAAGTATGTTCATGAATTTAAGGAAATTAATTTCTGACAAGTAAAGGAAAATAGGGTCTTAATGAATGGTTAGATCATCCCAGCAGAGATCTGGAAACTATAATCAACAAACCAAATGGAAGTTATGGAACTTAAAGTCCAAGAATTAAAATGAATTAACCAATCTGAAGTACAGAAAAGAAAAAGCCAAGACAGAAATGAAGAAAGACTCAAGAGACCCATGGGGAAATATCATATAGTTTTACATACATGTAATGCAAATCTTAGAAGGAAAGGAGGGTCATAAAATGGAAGAAATATGTATTAAAAGAGTAATGACTGGAAATTTCCCAAATTTGATGGAATATATTGAATTATAAGTTGAATATCATCAGTGAACCCCAAAAGAATGTATAAAAGGGACACCTGTATTAGGAATATTGTAGCTGGGATGCCTGGCTGGCTCAGTCAGTGGAGCCTGCAACTCTTAATCTCAGGGTCATAGGTTTGAGCCCCACGTTGGGTGTAAAGTTTACTTAAACAAATAAAATTTTAGGGGCATCTGGGTGGCTCAGTAGGTTAAGTGTCTGACTTTGGCTCAGGTAACGATCTCACAGTTTGTGAGTTCAAGCCCTGTGTTGGGCTGTATGCTGACAGTGTGGAACCTGGATCCCATTTTGAGTTCTGTCTCTCTCTCTCTCTCTCTCTCTCTCTCAAAAATAAACATTAAAAAAATAAAACAAATAAAATCTTTAAAAAGTAGTATCAGAGTCAAACTGTAGAACACCAAAGTTAAAGTGAAAATTCTGAAAAGAGACAGAAGGAGAAAAAAGCCTTTATATGGAAGTGAATAATGGTATGAAAAATGGCTAACATTATCATTAGAAACGGTGGAGACCAGAAATCAATGTAATGACATATTCGAAGTGCTGAGGAAATGTCATTCCAGAATTCGTATCTGGCAAAAAAACATCCTTCAAAAATTGAGGCTGGTATGAGGACATTTTCAGATGAAGGAAAGCTGAACAAATATTTCTACAGCAGACCAGCACTACAAACGAACCATCAGAACTAGAGAATGTTCTTCAGGCTGGAGGGAAAATGCTACAAGATGATTGACACAGGAGAATGGAGAAGAACCAAAATGGCACATATAGAGGTAAATACTAAAGACTAATTTTTCTGATACTTTTCTTAAAATGTAACTTACTATTTAAAAAAATAAAATGGCATTCTGTGGTGGAGTTGTAAACCATGTACTGTTAAAAGACATGATTGTGGTTTATATACACAATGGAATACTACGTGGCAATGAGAAAGAATGAAATATGGCCTTTTGTAGCAATATGGAAAGTGAGAGTGTGATGCTAAGTGAAATAAGCCATACAGAGAAAGACAGATACCATATGGTTTCACTCTTATGTGGATCCTGAGAAACTTAACAGAAACCCATGGGGGAGGGGAAGAAAAAAAAAAAAGAGGTTAGAGTGGGAGAGAGCCAAAGCATAAGAGACTGTTAAAAAACTGAGAACAAACTGAGGGTTGATGGGGGGTGGGAGGGAGGGGAGGGTGGGGGATGGGTATTGAGGAGGGCACCTTTTGGGATGAGCACTGGGTATTGTATGGAAACCAATTTGACAATAAATTTCATATATTAAAAAAAAAAGACATGATTGTTATCATGGGTGGGGGGTAGGAAATAGAATCAAATTGTGAGCTTATTACATTTGTGAAATGAGAAGCACGAGGCAGGCAGTGTGAACTGTCAGGTGTGACGTGTGAAATTATACAACATTGATGATAACCAGACGTGGATTTAAAAATTTGAATTTAAAAATTCAAATCCATGCTATTAGTCTTGGGTTGAATAGTAGAACCGCCTCAAAGATGTAGAAACAATAGAAAGTAATAGAGGAAAGTGTAGAAACAATAGAGAAAATAAGATATAATACTAAAAACACATGTAAGATACCAAGAAGAAGGCAGGAGAAGTTCAACGTGAAGAGAAAAGAAGCAAAAAACACAACAGCAAGACGGTAGACAAACTCAACCATATGAATAATGGCATAAAATGTCGACTAAATAATTAAATTAAAAAGCTGGGACTGTCGATCTGAATGAAAAGGCAGGACTCCACTATATGCAGTCTATGAGACATGCCCTGTAAATCTGAAGACAAAAGTTTAACTTGGGACGGCCTGGGTGGCTCAGTCGGTTAAGTGTCCGACTTTGGTTTGAGCCCCACATCAGGCTCTGTGCTGCCAGCTCAGAGCCTGGAGCCTGCTTCGGATTCTGTGTCTCCCTCTCTCTTTGCCCCTCCTCTGCACGTGTTTTGTCTCTCTCTCTCTCTCCTTCAAAAATAAATAAACATTAAAAAATTTTTAAAAAGAAGTTTAACTTGAAGACGAAAGGACAGAAAAACAGAAACCATGGAAATGCTATACAAAAGAAAGCTGATGTGGCCCCATTAATATCTCATATGAGAAATCTAAGAGTAGACGGAGACGAATATAAAAGGGACAATTTACCAGGGAGATATAACAATCCTAAATGTGTGCCGAATGACAGAGATGAAACAGCCTTGGAACATCCTGAAACCATAAAATTTCTCAAAGAATATACAGGAGGTGAATTGTTTGATGTCAGTCTTGATGACTGTTTTTGGATTTGGTACCAAAAGCAAAGGAAATGAGCAAAACAAGTAAACAAAACAGAAACAAACAACTGGGATTACATTGAACTAAATAAGCTTCTACACAACAAAGGTAACCACCAATGAAATGAAATGAAGATAATCTACCAAATGCGAGAACGTATTTGCAAATCATATATTTGATAGAGGAATATATCCAAAATATATAAATAACTTATGCAAGTCGATAACAAAAAAAATCATGGAAGCTGATTAAGAAATGGGCAGAGGATCTGAATAGACATTTTCCAAGGAAGATATATGGATGACCAGCAGGTAAGATGCAAAGATGCTCAATATCACTCATCATCAGAGAAATGCAAAGAGATGAAAAAGAAATCAGGAAGGATATACAAGATCTGAATGACACTACCAACCAGCCTGATTGAGTTGATTTTACAAAACACTTTACCTAAAAACAGCAAAATACACCTTCTTTTCTAGGAAACAGAAGGCACGATAGATCATATATTGGGTAATAAATTAGATCCTAATATATTTTAAAGACTTGAATAGTACAGCATACATTTCTCTGGCTTAATGGAGAAATGTTCAATGTTTCCTTTTATAAATCAGGAACGAGGCAAGGATGTCTAGTCTCATCACTTTATATCCTAGAAGTCATAGCCAGGGCAACAAAACTTTTAGAAGAAAACATAGGAGAAATCTTCATAATCTTGGCAGTTTTCTTAAACAGGAGACAGAAATGACTTACTTTAAAAGAAAAACACATGATCCATTGGATTTCAACAAAATTATACTTTTTCTAAGCAAGTTGCCATTGGGAAAAATAAAAAGGCAAGTTAGAAACTGAGGGAAACCAATTGCAGTACATGTATCTAAAAAATGGTTTGTACCCAGACGATATAGAGAACTTTTACATTCACTAATAAGAAGAAAATAACGTACTTTTAAAAAATTATACTTAGAAGTTTCAGAAAAGAATAGATGAAATATCCTGTTAGTTTATATCACCTAAGAATCTTTAGTCATCAGGAAACGCAAGTTAAAACCATGTGTTACTACTTCACGATTACTAATATGCTAACATATATAAAAAAGAAACTACCAAGCATTAATGGTGACTTGGAGGAAACTTTCATACTTTGCTGGTGTGGTACAACCACTTTGGAAAACTGACAGTTTTTTGTTAAATGAAATAAACACCTACAAAAGACCCAGTGATTCCACTGCTATTACAAATAAAAATGAAAAGATGTCCACAAAGAGATTTCAGCATGAATGTTCATAGAAACTTGGTCACAACAGTCAAAACTTTGTAACATCCAAGTATCTATTAATAGATGAATTAATAAATAAATTGCAGTACAATCATAAGAAGGATGGTTACTCATAATAAAAAAGTGATGAGTATCAAAATATTGTTCTGGGTAGAAGAAGTCTGAGACAAAAGAGTAGATACTATATCATGCCATATGTATGAATGTTAAACATAGTTCTAATCTATAATGGTAGAAATCAGATAAGTGGTCGCCAGGAGTGAGCGAGTGAGTGTGAGTGTGTGTGTGTGTGTGTGTGTGTGTGTGTGCGTGTGTGTTGGCGATGGAAGGATTGACTGCAAAGGACATGGGGGGATTTTGGGAGGTGATGCTAAATGCATTATATTTTACTTGTGGTGGGAATAAATGGGTGCATATGTTTGTCAATTGAATATGTATATTTTATTGGATATAAATTATCACCTGGCACTTTGATTTTAAAAATAACAGGACTGGATTCAGCAATTGTGGATTTAGCCAGGGAAAATACAGAGTGTGTGGTCGCAAAGTTGCCAGTAACATCATCATCTGATTCAAGTGTTAACAGGTGCAGGAATAAGGGGGTCCTCGCCTTCTACCACAAATGTAGCAGGTGGAGTTAGCGTATGAGGTGGGTACCTGTATGAAGGGAGTCTGTGGTGATCCAATATTCCTCCTTTGATCTTATTACCACTCCTGCCTCCAGTCTGAAATCACTGGTTCATATGCCTAGTTGGGCTAGTAACAAAAAAATGTTTTCAACATCTTTTAAAGGCTTCACCCAGCCTACAGTTTACTTCAGACTGGCCCTCAATATTGAGAAGTGCAGGCAGAACTTGGGTATATCCTTTTCTAGTTTTGAGTATTATGCTTCTACCCCTTCTCTCCATCTTGTGAATTGTGGTTATTGAGTCCTTTGTGATCTAACCAGGAATAGGACAGAGCTGAAGGCAGAGAAGGGCTTATTTCTTTGGTGTTGTCAAATGGCAGAAACTGTTAGGTTTTTAAAACATGTCCTATTCTCTCATGGGACACTTTTATGCTTTCTTTAGACATACACTTTCATATCTTTCCCTTTGCCAGGGGTCTCTCACTTTGCACTTTTTTTTTATCGCTCCCTTATTAGACCAGACACTGTGTGGTGCACTTCTAACTTTGGACTTTTTGCCTATGCCTACACTCTGGAGAAAGTAATCATAATTGAATAGGGTAGCACATACAGTAAGGAAGGAAATACCAAGATAAACGAATATCATCCTATGCTAATCAGCAACACAAAGAAAAGGAAAGGAGGGAGTAGAAAAGTAAAATGAATAAAAAAGAAATAAAATAAAACATATAATATTTTAATAATGTGATAATTTCCCCATTAAAAGATCCTGTCTAAGTGAATTAGAAAGAAAGCCCCAACTATACAGTACTTACAGTAAACAAGCATAACATAGTTAAAGAAATGTTGAACACCTATGGATGAACTGATACCAGAAAATTCAAACAAAAATAAAGCTGTCCCAGGAAACAATGTCCATATCAGGAAAGTTGACATTTGAGGTTTAAACAGGTCTAAACAGTAAAAGAACATTTTATAATGATAAAAGGTATCATTTATGAAAAAGATATAATATGACACAATTTATATGCATCAAATAACACAACAGCTGAGAATAAAATGTAACCTAATCTTGTTAGGTTTTGTATCTATGACAGACATATGTGAAATACAATAATAGAGGCCACTGTCTCTTATCATCATAGAATAATGTTATGAATTAATAATTCAGAGATGATCTACTGGTGGCAAGGATTTAGAAAAATAGATTTTCTTATAAATTGCTACGGAAATATATACATATATGTATATATGTACATATATATATATATATGCTTATATATTTACATATGTAAATACATATGCAAGCTTTTGGAAAGCAATCTGACAACATCTATTAGCATTTAAAATATGAGCACTCATTGACCCAGCAATCTCACCTTAGAAACCCATCCACAGGAATAAAAGCACTAGTAATGGATTTTACTGTCACATTCTTTTTGGTAAGAATATAAAAATAAAGGCACCTGGGTGGCTCAGACAGCTGAGCGTCCAACTCTTGATTTTGGCTCAGGTCATGATCTTAAGGTCATGGGACTGAGTCCTGCTTCAGGCTCTACATTGAGTGTGGAGCCTGCTTTCAATTCTCTCTCTCTTTCTGCCCCTCCCCCATTCACACACACACTCTCTCTCTCTCTTAAATAAATAAATAAATAAAATATCAAAATGAAGAAAAATGAATGTCATCAGTAGGGAATGGTTAAATAAGTCAAGCGACATCTGCAGTGTTAATGTATTATGCAGCCATCGAATATAATAAATTAGAGCTCTAATAATTGAAGAGAATTCCATCAGATACTGTTGAGAAAGGGTATAGGCAGGTATATACAATATATAAAATGCTTTTTGTGTAACGATGAATATCACCTCTATCAGTGTGTTGTCCCTGTGTTCACATATGTGTGTGCATGTATAGATCTGGTTAAATGAGCACAGAGAGGATAAAACGTGTTATGTGGAGTGGGTGGGATGGAAAGGTGTTAGGGGACTGTGGATGGAAGATATAAAGGAGGATCAAGGGGAAAATTTCATTTAAAAATTTTTTTAACGTTTATTCACTTTTCAAGAGACAGAGACAGAGTGTGAGCAGGGCAGGGGGCAGAGAGAGAGAGAGAGAGAGAGAGAGACTGAGAGATAGGAAGACACAGAATCGGAAGCAGGCTCCAGGCTCCGAGCTGTCAGCACAGAGCCCGACGGGGGCCTTGAAGTCACAAACTGTGAGATCATGACCTGAGCTGAAGTCAGACACTTAACCGACTGAGCCACCCAGGCACCCCGGGAAAAATTCATTTTAAGTAACATACTGTTAGACGTGTATTTTATTTTATTTTATTTTATTTTATTTTTTTTTGGTATTGTCTGATTTTATTTTTGTTTATCCATTTCATTGGGAGCAAGGACAAAAATGTAAAATCTACACCTTGCTTCTCAAAACTGCCGGAAAAGGGTGCTCTGCCTTTTTAAAAAAATTTTTTTTATAGATAGGTTTTCCAACTTGACTTTTGGGAACGGTGTAATTTGCATATACCTACTCAGATGTCAGTGTTTTGGATTTTTTTCTGGAGGGCATGTATTTTAAAAGTTTGCCCTTTCCCCCCCCCCCCCCCCATATCCTTTCAAACAAAAAGAACCAAAAGAGACACCTAAAAATGCCTGTCAAATTATTGCTTGTCTTTCTCTAAGCTAGGCAGGCGAGGCTACCGGAAAGAAGAGATTTGGTAAGTAAGTTACAGTTTTGTGATTGCTCCCGCTCCACTGACTGCATGTCCATGAGCGCCAGCCAATGAGACGTGAGTCTCTTACTCTCTCTGGTAGCATTCGCCAACCTACCACGCTGAAGAAGAAAGCCACACTGAAGACACGAGGAAAACAAGTCAATCCGGTCTAGAGAACAACATTCAGGGAAACAGAGTACCAACACCTTCTTAGAACATGGAAATAAAATATAACTCCGTCAGAGCTACCTCGCCAAGGAGCATGTTGAAAGTCCAAAATAGCACCATTCATCAGTTAGACGTGTATTTTATGACTCATAGAGATGACCATGATTTCTTATTATATGAGAAAAAAAAACACTTGTGGACAAAAGTATATGGCATGATTCTGTTTCAGTTAAAACTCACCACTTCTCTGTGTATCTGTCCGTCTATCGATTTGCTTATACATTTGCATTTGGGAAAGTGATGAAACATATGGTTGAAAAGAGGAAGGAATGGCTATAAAATCTTCTTAACAAGGTAGAAGACAGTGGCAAATGATTAGCTGTGAGTCACAGTAGGGAAGGAAAAGTCATGGAGAAGATTTTGAGTCTGGGTGGCTTAGCGAAGTGGTGAAAAGAAATAGGAAACAAAGGGAAGGAGTCCTTTGAGAGAAATGATTTTTGGTTTTGTTTGTATGTCTAACCCTGGGTGGAAGGAGGACTCCCTAGTGTCACCATTGTTTACCCAAAAGGCAGTGGGGGAGTATGAAAGACAATCATGCCAGAACCTCACGAGTTCCTTATTTACTTACAGTTTGTTTCTATGCACTTCATTTGACTAGATAGTGTGGAAAAAATTTGTAAGCTTATAAGCAAAAAGAGAAGCAATAAAGCAAAACATTGATACTCATGATTATATAAGATTGAAAACCACCTCATACGCGCGCGCACACACACACACACACACACACACACACCCCTGTCAAAGAAATTAGCAGGTAAACTACGAACAGAAAAAATATTTGAACCAGTGTGCCAGGCAAAGATAAATATGATATGGAAAGATAAAAATTCTAAAGAAAATGTTAAATACTCCAGCTGAAAAAAAATGAAGGAAGAGTACGTTACAACACAAAAGGCATACATGCTCAACAAGCATAAAATAATTCACATTTTTTTTTTAGAATTAGAAATTGCAAATTAAAATAACAATGAGGGGTGCCTGGGTGGCTCTGTCGGTTAAGCATCCGACTTCGGCTCAGGTCATGATCTCACGGTTTGTGAGTTCCATCCCCGCGTGGGGCTCTGTGCTGACAGCTCAGAGCCTGGAGCCTGCTTCCGATTCTGTGTCTCCCTCTTTCTCTGCCCTCTCCCCTGCTTGTGCTCTGTGTCTATTTCTCTCAAAAATAAATAAATATTGGGGCGCCTGGGTGGCGCAGTCGGTTAAGCGTCCGACTTCAGCCAGGTCACGATCTCGTGGTCCGTGAGTTCGAGCCCCGCGTCAGGCTCTGGGCTGATGGCTCGGAGCCTGGAGCCTGTTTCCGATTCTGTGTCTCCCTCTCTCTCTGCCCCTCCCCCGTTCATGCTCTGTCTCTCTCTGTCCCAAAAATAAAATAAAAAACGTTGGAAAAAAAAATTAAAAATAAATAAAATAAATATTAAAAAAAACTATAAAAAATAAAATAAAATAACAACAAAATGTTATTATTTTGTCTATCAAGTAGGCAAAACTGGAAAATATGGTGGGAGTCCGTTTTGACAAGCATGTGAGTAAATTGGACACTCTCATCCATTGCTGGCTGCAGTTAGAATATTGATAGTTCTTACTGTGAATCCTGTGTTTGATTTAGTATTCCTGATCTTAGATACTCACCTGTGAAAATAAGCACAGAGAAGTGTAAAGATTTTTTGTGAAATGTGTTCAATATGATGTGAATATACAACCAAGGGGTGGTTGGTTTAAGTGAAAAAAAAAATGATATACTGCCGCGGAGCGATTAAAAATCAGGCTTGAAAGAATATTTAATAACAAGAAACAATGTAAGTATAAAAAAGGATGAGAATGGTATATACACGATGATCATAATCTTATAAAAATTATATTATGTACATATTTATAAAATGTATAACATTTGTTACATAAGGTGTACAATTACATGAAGTGTACATTGATGATTATTACTGTATACGTATTTACTATATACATCTTTACAAATAGGAAGGTAGGTTATAGAGCAAAAAACATTTTACATAAAAACAAAGGAATTGTTTAATTAAGACTTTTAGAAGACTGTCTCTTTGGTAGGGACTTTATCACCTGGACACACACAGTATTACTACATTTTAACATACAGCAATACAAATTCCATTGCATCAGAAATTGTTCCTGGTTGGCAGAATTTTTAAGATGATTTCCCAAAAATGTCCAAGGACTCATCCCCAGAAGCTGATCATCAGGAGGGAGACGACCTGGGTGAACCGAATCTAATTACACGAACCTTTAAAGGACAGAACTTTCTCAGGTGGGTAAGCAGAAGAGGAAGCCGAAGGAGAAGCTGGAGACATTCAAAGCGTCAGGATGCATCCTGCGGTTGTTGGCTCAGAGGAAACTTCGAGGAATGCGTGAGAAGGAAAAAAAAAAAACTCTACCAGCAGCCAGCAAGCTCACAACAGGATCCCAAGACCCAGATGAGAACTGCAGCCCTGCCTGATAACATTGATTTTGACCTGGTAAGATTTGAAGCAGCAGAACCAGCTGGGCCGTGCTATGCTCGGATTTCTGACCTGCAAAAGATGTAAGCGAATATATGAATAGTAAGTCGCTAAGTTGTGGAAATGTGTTCCAGCAGCAATAAAAAATGCATGTATTGTTCAATGTTTAAAAAAGTGTAGAGGTAGAAAATGGGGTGCGGTTCTCCCACAAGGTGTGAAACAAGGGGTAAATGCGTGGGCTTTGAGAACAAATAGAATTGGACCTAGGTTTCAGACTTTTTACTGGCTAGCTGTCTGATTTGTGCAAGTTCTTTGATCTGAGTCTCAGTTTCCAAGTCTGTAACACTTTTGTGTGAGTGAGTGTGTGTGTGTGTGTGTGTGTGTGTGTGTGGTGTGTCTGTGGTAAACATCATAATATATATGAAGCTCTTCAAAAATGCTAAAAGTTTATTCTATTATTTCATATTTTTATATTCCACCCACCAACTGTGCACTGAGAATTTAGATTATAAGCCTTTGAAAGTAATGATGTATTTGGGACATGTGGCTGGCTCAGTCATTTGAGGGTCTGATCCTCAGTGGCACCTCATATCATGATCTCAAGGTGGTGGGATTGAGCCTGGTATCGGGCTCCACACTGACCTTGGAGCCTGCTTAAGACTCTCTCTCTCTCTCTCTCTCTCTCTCTCTCCCCCTCTGCGCTTCCCCCCTCAAATAAAAAATATAATTAAAAAATAAAATAACAATATATTTAAAGTGTGAAACCATTTCCTTGCTTTCTGTCTTTCTTATCTCAATTTTGACCACACCAACCACACTATCAATGAATTCTGTTTAGATACAAAATAAGGAAGCTCTTTTAAAGGTTTACATGACCCTCATCTCAATAGACTAAAGTGCCAGGCTTCTGACACAAGGGGCCCTTAACCATTTGACTCTCCCTGAAGAAGGATGTTTTTTGGTATCTGCCTTCAGTTTAGCATCGTGTACTGGGAACAGAGTCAGAAAATACAATACAAACTTGCTGCTCAAAAATGCATGAGCCACAAAGACCTTGACTGGGGAGAAGAGGCCGGCTGGGTCATCTTTAGGGAGAAGAAAGTTTTTTTTAAAGCATGCAGACACGGAGATGATGTCCAAAAATATTTGCACTATGGAAATCTCCTTAAAAAAATGTCCACAAGGGCAATTCCAAAGGCCAGGATGAAAATATTTAGTCCCTGGAATGGGAGAGGAGGACAAGCAGTAATCCTTTGGCTGCTTATGGTGTATGATGCGTGTATACTCAAAAAAAAAAGTTGTTGGGTCAACCTTATGGGAATGATCGGTAATTTAAGAAATAGTCTCCAACTCACACTCTTTCAGATCCTGTGTTAAACACTGCAGAAGAAACAAGATGAACGAGGCACATTGTCTGCAGAGAGTTTTATTGTTGTTGTCGTTGTTGTTACTTTGGTTTGTTTGCGAAGAGTTATGGTTCTGGAGCAGTAGTTCTCAACTGGTGATGTCTTGCTCCCCAGGAAGCATTCGGCAACGCCCGGAGACATTTTTGGTTGCAGCAAGTGGGGGAGGGGTGGAGGAGTGGAAGGTACTGCCGGCAGCCGGTGGGGTAGAGGCCAGAAATGCTGCTAAACAGTTTAGAAAACACAGGGCAGCCCCCATAACGAAGAATGATCCAATCCAAAATGTCAACAGTGCTGAGGCTGAGAAACTCCAGGATAAGTCACGCATCACATGAGAAAGTTAGCTCAGGTGGCAAATCCTGGGTACAGACGGGAACAGAACTTTTTAGCCTCAAGGTTTTATATTAGAACACTGGTATGAGGTGCAGAGGAGTGTCTTTGAAAACTCGATCCCAGAAAAACTAGCTGATAATGGAGAATCCTACCCGGATGTGGGTAGGAAAGTGGATCAGACTGCTGCTTGTAAATTGCATCCCCCGTGGGGTGGCCACTGGTAGAGTTCTACTTGAGGTTCATACATCGACTGCATTAAAATTGGGAGGATAGAACATCTTAGAGCCTCCTTACAGTTCTTGGATTTATCCCCATTTGTTGGGCTTTACATACATTCTTAGATTACAGTAGTATAAGCTTACATGGCCTCTGAAGTGAAAATCTGTGATACATTTTCCCACCTTTTGTTTTTAACCCTAGGAAGCATTTCTAATAAATTTGGTCCCTGCCCTACGGACTGTGATCTCAATCTCTTAAAAGAAGACCGTGAATTACACAAGAAGGTAAGATGAAAGCCGTAGAGTTGGCTTTGGAAAGACCATGAAAACAGCAGCCCCTGATTATTAACTATGATTTCTTAAAATATATTTACAGGTAGAAAGTAATTTGGTCTTCAAAGCAGGGTTTGAAGTGTGGGACATGCTAAAGCAGCTGACGTTTGTGAAATCAGTAATGCCAATAAATTTTTATTACATCCGAATCAGACTTCTTTAAGCTGTTGAAGACTTTAGTTAATCAGTCTACAAGACTCTTTCCAGCTCTGGCAGGGTGATTAGAAAACGTGCTGATTGTACTGCGTTTTATTTGGCCAGATCAAGGCTGCCATGAAGTCTGTTCAGAAACTGTCTTGATGCATTTATATAAATTACGTAGCCTGGGTTTTCTAATGTTGATGAAATGAATTTTACCAGCGTCACTGAATCCAGTTTTTAGATAATCAGCCGTTTTCAAAGTCCATATCTGCATACAGCAAGTGACTTTGGGTTTTAAGTATTCAGACAACTTGGCCCCGGCTAGGAAATGGAAATGAAGAGATTGTCCTCCAACCCTGCCTTTTCCCATATGAATTACTTGCATCATCTTAATTTTCCACTTTCCTGACTAAATAGATATAGGTCTATAGAATCAACTCTCTGCCTTACTCTCAAGACTGACTTTAAAGTCAGTTTTCATTTCTAAATAGTGGACCACCATCTAATCAAATGAATGGCTAAGTTTTTAATGTTTAGATGAATACCACAACATTCACAACTGCTATTGTTTTTTTTTAAATTTTATTTTACTTTTTCCTTATTTATTTTTTTAAGTTTATTTGAGAAAGAGAGAGAAAGAGAAAGAGAGAGAGAGAGAGAGAGAGAGAGAGAGGAAGGGGCAGAAAGATAGAATCCCAAGAAGGCTTAGCCCTGTCAGTGCAGAGCCTGATGCGGGGCTCAAACTCATGAACTGTGAGATCATGACCTGAGCCGAAATCAAGAGTTGGAGGCTTAAATGACTGAGCCACCCAGGCACCCCTAAATTTTATTTTGGAGACAGAAGAGAGAGAGAGAGAGAGCACAAGCTGGGGAGAGGGGCAAAGGGAGAGAGAGAGAATTTTAAACAGGCTCCACACAGTGCAGGGCCCGATGAGCCAGATGGGGGCTTGATCCCACGACCCTAAAGTCAAGAGTCAGACACTCAACTGACTGAACCATCCAGGCTCCCCAACAATCACTATTGTTTCTATCACAGTCTATATTTTAAAAGGAAGCTTAGGAATCAAAAATTTAGTGAAATTTGTAACGATGACATTTGAACTGAAGTATTTACTGAGTGCTTGCAAATTACTGGGTTCCAGGAAATGTTCTCAGTCCTCTGGATGGAAGGGCTCATCTTGTTCTCACAACAAACTAATGGGATAGATGCTACCATTATCATCATTTTCCCTGTTTTATAGGTGAGGCAAATAAGGAGATGGAGTGAATTAGCCTAAATAACATTGCCAATAAGTGCACAGCTTTGAATCCAGACGGTTTCTGGCATCCATATTTGTATCCATCATGAAATAATACTTCAGAAAATTTGTGAATTTTTTCCTCCTTTCAGCCAGGTATACATGTTCTACTTCTGGGGTCTTATACCTTAATTGAAAGCCTGGAATAAGGAAACAAAGGACAATTTCCTAGGAAGGAAAAAAGCTCATGTCCTTTTACACATATTACATATTAGGTACTATTACACATTTGTATGTACACTTTTTGGAAAGATCAAAAAAGGATATGCCCGTGAGGCTTCTAGGATATTGTGGATCAAATATTAGTCTCTTAAGTATTTTTGTGAATTTTCATACTACTTACTGAATTTAAACCTTGGGATTAGAAGAAAGGCTGAAATAGATAAGGTGAGAAAGATTACAATCATCCAGAAAACCTGAAGCTCATCTGTATATTTTCTGAGTTTGCATGTTCAATTAAGGAATTTTTTTTCATCTTATTTTTAATATTATATTCCAAAATTTGTGAGTCAATTGCTTGGGATATTATGCTCTTCCCTGGGGTCAGGCACTTTGAGAAGGTGTCTTAACTGAATTGCTTTAGGAAGGAGTTTGTTCTTGTCGGGAGTATGTCTAAGTGAAGTCAGTGCCGTGAAATGACAGAGCCAGATACACAAGGGCCACCCAGAAACAAGCGATCGAGTGCTGTGGACAAGGGCGATTAAACCGCCTACTAAACCTAAATCTAAAACTCCCTACTCCAACTTAAGTGTTTTCCTTTTTTTCTCATCTCGGCATGGTTGTTAAGGATTAATTTAGATCTTCAACTGACGTTAAAGATCCAACCTAGGCAATTTACAGGGCGGCTGTGGGCCAATGAGGTTCATGTTCAACTTCACGTGGGAAGCGTCGGTTTTCCAAATACCACGTGCCCAGAAAACAATCAGAATTTGTGGTCTCAAGTGGCCAGAAATGTTAGTTGTCCTCCCGGGGTGGGGTGGGGGGGTGGGGGGGGGTGGGGTGGGGGGCAGAACCTAGGGGGTTGGTTACTCAATTTAGAGTTTTCTCTAGGTAAATTCTACCCACCCAAGGATAGCTTATTTCTCCCTGGGCATTGCTAATGGAAAGCCTGTCTTGAAAAATTCTCTGGTACACACAGCAGATATGAATTAAAGAAAGAAGAAAGAGTATTCTTGATGGATGGCCTCAGGATTTAGGCTGGTTTAATTTGGAGCTATGATTTTTCCTTTTGGATGGTAATAACAGCAAAGACGGAGTTGAACATGATGTCACGTTTATTTGCTTTGATATTTCAGATGCACCTGGTGTTTGTTGTTGTTATCTCTGACTTGCAATTCTGTGATCTTATTAACACAAGCCTCTTAGCAGAGTACCTGCACCCCAAATCTTCCTCCACTGCCTTCTTAAAAAAAAATGATACACCTCATGGGGCAGGCATTAAAGCATCCACCAGTGCTCACTTCTGATCTTCCCAGGGCAGTTCAAAAGCATTTGTAATCCTCAGGATTCAGCCTTTTATTCACTACTTCCCCTTTCTAAGACTCTGTCTTTTGATGCAACAATCCCCTCGCTCTTCATCTGGCCAGATGGGAGTGCTCCCTGGAGTCGCGCACAAAGACCCCGTAAAGAGTTTGGGGGAGAAAAAGCTGTCGCTAAGTGGAGCTTAATTGTGCTAGAACCGTAATGCCTTTCCAAGCACCGGTGCTGCTGGCCTGTGAGCCGCAAGCTCCCTTTCTCCACACACAGGCTTAACCACCTCTCGGGCTCCATCATGGCCACCTTCTCCACCAGCTGATCAGGCCATGGACGGAATTATGGCTAAGGGGCAAAACCTCTGAACCACAAGATAGTGACCCTGGGCTTTGCTTCCTATCGTGTAACAACTTAATGAGCTTATCATGTCATGAATTGGCCAACTTTGAGATTTAATATAAATCTTCCCGTAACATTTTCGAGTTAACTGCTTCATAGAAATGCTATAATAAATGCCAAAGAAAGGATGTGAAGTGTCCCATTGATCACCTGTGCTATGTAGTGCATTGTGCCAGATGCTACTTATGTCCTTAATAATCGAAAGCATTTTAAATGCTATCCTCCCCACGCCCAGAGGAATTTTATGGATATTATCTCAAGAATCCTGTGCTCTATGTAGGACAAATATTATCTTTGTTTCTCAGATTAAAAATCTTAAACTCTCGAACTCTAGATAATCTAAGTTTCCAAACAAGTGAGAAGACTTGAATGTGGGTCTCCTTGACCATCACTCGCCGACCCTTTGCACTATGCTACGCACTTGAATTTTTCAAAATTCTTTAAAACACTCTTGGCTATCATTTTGTGTTGTGTTTGAAAGAATGTTCATTCGCTGCTTCCTAAACAATGTTGCATTTGAGTGACAATCCCCACAAACCAAATATTTAGTTCTTGAACTTGAAAATCATATTCTGAATTTCAGTAATTTATGTTTCAATATTTGCTGTTGATTTGTGATGGATTAGGGTGTGGGTAGCCATACACAAAATACATAATATGTGATGTTTCAGAACAAATTTGCATCAGTGATGTCTTATGATGTCTTACAGTATAGATATTCATCTTCCTAAAGACATTGCTGTTGGAATAATTTTTTTTTTTTTTTTTTTTTTTTAGTGATGATGTTCTTTGGTTTCAGGGTACATACAGGATCTATTTTCTGTCTTTTCGATGTTGATGATATGCTAATTAAAGCATTATTTCTCCGGTATAGATTCAAGATATAAATCTGTGGTTGGTGGATTGTTTTGATTCCTCTGTATAAGTAGGCTCACACATCCTGGTACTTACCTGGGGACTTCCCTGCACACACTTACCTACTTTTTGGATTCAAAACTCTTATTTATTTGTGTTTTTGTTCCTTTTGCGCTTCATTCCTTTGGACATAAACTAATTTCCACAACTTTATATCTTCTAAAATACTGATTCGAAGAAATTTTTAGCACATTAACTTAGATTTCTTTGTTTGTTTTAAGTAGGATCCATGCCCAGGGTGGAGTCCAATTCTGGGCTTGAACTCATGACCCTGAGATCAAGACCTGAGCTCAGATCAAGAGTGGGAAGTTTAATTGACTGAGCCATCCAGCCCCCTTGCCAACTTAGTTATCCATTAAAAGAAATCCAAGGGCTCCTGGGTGGCTCAGTCAGTTCAGCATCTGACTCTTGATTTTGGGTCAGGTCATGATCTTGGGGTTCTGAAACTGAGCCCTGCATCAGGCTCTGTGCTGACAGCATGGAGCCTGCTTGGTATTCTCTCTCTCCCTCTCTCTCTGCCTCTCCATCTCTCAAAATAAATAAATACACATTAAAAAATACTGTTACTGACACAGGAATTACAGAGGCTGAGAAAGATGAAGAGGACCACAGTGATTGACTGATTTTCAGGGGCTTTATTTCTTCTTTAAAAAAAAAATTTGTTGAGGTATAATTGACATAGCATATTATAATAAGTTTCACAACATAGTGATTTGAAATCCATGTATGTTACAAAATGGCTACCACAACAAGTCTAGTCCCCATCTGTCACCATACGAAATTGATACAGTATTGACTATATTCCAACTGCTGTACATTAAATCCCTACAACTTATTTATTTTATACCTGAAGTTTGTACTTTTTAATCCCTTCAGCTATTTCACTCTTCCACCCCTACCACTGGCAACCAACAATCTGTTTTCTGTATCTATGAGTCTGGGTTTTGTTTTGTTGGATTCAACATATAAGTGAAACCAATGCAATATCTGTCTTTCTCTGTCTGACTTATTTTACTAAACATAATACCATCAGGATCCATCTATGTCGTTGTCAGTGGCAATGATTTCATTCTTTTTATGGGTGAGTAATATTCCATTGTATACACATGTACACTGCATCTTCTTTATTCATTCACTCATTGATGGACACTTAGGTTGTTTCCATATTTTTGCTAATGTAAATAATGCTACAACAAACATAGGGGTAAATATCTTTTCAAATTGGTGTTTTTGCTTTCTTCAGATAGAGACCCAGTAGTGCAATTGGTGGATTATATGATAGCTCTATTTTTATTTTTTTAAGTTTATTTATTTTTAAGAGAGAGAGACAGAGAGAGAGAACAGAGGAGGGGCAGAGAGAGGGAGAGAGAATGAATCCCAAGTAGGTTCTGTGCTGACAGCACGGAGATTTGAACCCACGAACTGCAAGATCATGACCTGAGCCAAAATCAACAATCAGTCATGCAACTGACTGAGCCACCCAGACACCCCAAGATGGCTCCATTTTTTTTATTCTTTGAGGGAGCTTTATATTGTTTTGTATAGTGGCTGCACCAGTTTACGTTCCCACCAGCAACGAATGAGGGGTTTCCTTTCTTCACATCCTGCCAATACTTTTTGTTTCTTGATTTTTTTAATAAAGTTGTTCTGACAGCTGTGTGGTAGTATCTCCTTGTGATGAATTTCCCTGATTATGAGTGACGTTGAGCATCTTTCCATTATTTGTTATCCATCTGTATGTTTTCTTTGTGAAAACATCTATTCAGATCTGCTGCCCATCTTTTAATTGAATTTTTGTCCTTGTTATTGAGTTATACAAATTGTTTTTATACTTTGGATATTAATCCCTTACCACATATGTAATTTACAAATATCTTCTCCCATTTAGTAGGTTGCTTTTTCATTTTGTTGATCGTTTCCTTCTCTGTGCAGAAACATTTTTAGTTTGATGTGGTGTCATTTGCTTATTTTGCTTCTGTTTCCCTTGCCTTTAGAGTCAGATCCAAAAAGAGAAAAAATTGCTAAGAACACTGTCAAGGCACCTATCACCTATATTTTCTTCTAGAAATTTTATGCTTTCTGGTCTAGCATTCAAGTTTTTACTCCACTTTGAGTTAATTTTTGCATGGTGTAAGAAAGTGGTCCAGTTTCAATCTTTTGCAGGTAGCTCTTCAGTTTTTGCAACACCATTTATTAAAGAGATCATTCTTTCCTCATTGCATATTCTTGTCTCTTTTGTTGTAAATTAACTGACCACATATGTGTGGGTTTATTTCTGGGTTATTTTGTTCTATTGATCTATGTGTCTGTTGTTATGGCAATACCATACTGCTTTAATTACTATAGCTTTGTAGTATAGTTTGAAATCAGGGAGAATGATACCTCTGGTTTTGTTCTTCTTTCTCCAGATTGTTTTGGCTGTCTGGGGTTTTTGTGATTACATACAAATTTTAGAATTATTTGTTCTAGTTGTGTGAAAAATGTCATTGGAATTTTAATAGAATTTGCACTGAATCTATAAATTATTTTGGGTAGTATGGGCATTTTAACAATATTAAATCTTCCAATCCATATGCATGGAATATCTTTCCATTTGTGTCATTTTCAATTTTTTTCATCAATGACTTATAGTTTATACTGTATGAGCGGTATGTTGATCTCTCTCTCTGTCTTTTCACCCCATTAGTCCATTTACATTTAAAGTAATTATTGACATGTTTGTATTTATTGCTATTCTGTTCATTATTTTCTGGATGTTTTTGTAGTTACTCTGTGTTCTTTTCTTCTTTTTCTCAGTTTCCTTGTTGTTTGATAATTTTCTTTAGTGTTATGTTCAGATTCCTTTGTTCTTCTCTTTTGTGTTTTTACTGTAAGTTTTTACTTTGTTGTTACCATGACATTCACATTATTACCTTAGGTATGTGACAGTCAATTTTGTTGATAGCAGCTTAAATTTGAACACATTCCCAAACTCTACATTTTTACTGGTTGCTTCTCAACATTTTATATTTTTGTTGTCACTTTTAATATATTTTTATTTTATATATTTCTGAACTAATTTATTGTAGTTTTAGTTAATTTTACTACTTTTGACTTTTAATCTTAGTAGCGTTATAAGTGATTAATCTCTTACCTTTATTATATATTTACCTTTTCCAGTGACATTTTTACTGTCATATACTTTCTTATTCTTAAGTAGTGCTATGTCTTTTCAGCTTAAAGAAATCCCTTTAACACTTCCTGCAAGGTCAATTTAGTGGAGATAAAGTACTTTAGCTTTTGCTTATCTGAAACAACTCTTTATCTCTTCTTCAAACCTGAATGATAACCTTGCTGGGTAGCATATACTTGGTTGGAAATTTTTTTTTTTTTTGAGTTCTTTGAATACGTCATGCCCTCCCTTCTAAGCTTGCAAAATTTTTGCAGAGAAATATTCTTATAGCTTTGTGGAGTTGCCCTTGTAAATAACAATCTGGTTTTCTTTTGCTGCTTGTAAGATTCTCTTTTTATCTTTAACTCTGGACATTTTAATTATAATGTGTCTTGGTGTGGTTCTCTTTGGATTCCTTTTATTTGGAAATTTTGGGATACTTGGATCTGTTACCCTCCTTAGGTTAGGCAAGTTTTCGGCTATTGTTTCTTTACTTAAGTTTTCTGCCCCTCTTCTTTCTCTCCCCTCCTTCTGGGGCCCCTATATTGTGAATATTCTGCTTCATGTTGTCTCAGAGATCCCTTAATTATCCCCATTAAAAAAATTCTTTTATTTTCTTTTTGCTGCTCCATCCAGGTGAGTTCCATTGCTTTCTCTTCCAGCTTTTTGACCCATTCTTTTACTTCATCCAGTCTGCTGTTAAATATATTTTTCAGTTCAGTTCAATATTCTTTATCTCTGTGAGTTTTGTTTAGTACTGTATTGTTTCCTCTCATCGTTGAAGTACTCACTGTGTTCATCCTTTCTTCTCCAGAATTCAGTGAGCATCTTTATGACTATTACCTTAAAATTTTTATCAGGTGAATTACTTCTCTCTGTGTTATTAAGATTTTTTTCTGAGGTTTTTTTCTTGTTCTTTTGTTTGGAACACATTTCTCTGTTTTCTTTTTTTGCTTGATTCTCTGTTTGTATCTACGTATTAGGTAAAACAGCTACTTCTCTCAGTCTTGAAGGAGTGCCTTGATGTAGGTGACTGTCTTTCTCATTAAACCTTGCCCTAGCTTGTGGTTGTCTCTAGACATATGCTTTTAAAATATGCAAGAATGTACAGTCCTTTGGGGCCACAATTATAATCTCTGGTGACCTCCAGACCAGGAGATCTGGAGGTGTGCCCTGGGCAACAGTTGCAAAAAATCAGGGCCCCAGACAACTGTATAACTGGTTTTTGGGAATTCTTATCAAGATGTAGTGAGGCCACAAAGGTGGGCAAGAATGGTCTCCATGCTTATTTTCCCTGGGAGTGCCTCCTTAGCCTTGCTTGATAGGTGGGAAACCTGAAGCTTATCCCTCAAGCTGAAGCTCCAGGCTAAGCAAATTGGACTCTTTTCACAGGAAGATCTGGGTTGTGTTTCAGCCCTCTGTGTTTCAGTGCCCTAGGG
The DNA here is from genome assembly GCF_023721935.1 of Panthera uncia. Taxonomy (NCBI): domain Eukaryota; kingdom Metazoa; phylum Chordata; class Mammalia; order Carnivora; family Felidae; genus Panthera; species Panthera uncia. The sequence continues at coordinate 17,802,144 of NW_026057581.1, forward strand.
ATGGTGACATGGCAGGAATAGCCATTACTTTACATTGATGGCTGTCATTACTGGATTTTGTTCTTAACGCAATCAAACCACCCAATTTCATATTAAAATAAGTAGCTTTGTTGAGCTCACTAGAGATTTGCTGATGCATCTTCTTCACCTCAGTTTCATTCTGTTTGTCCTGGTTACTGCAACCTGAGAATTCAAAGCAACATTGTGAAATTGCAAAAATATTTTAACTGCACAGTTGTGCAAAAACTTGTATAAACTGATTTCAGGGAATTGCAGGTAGCTGGCCTTTTGCAAATGACAATTGAATATGTTTGAAAAGAGTCTAAAGCAAAAAAAAAAAGAATTTTAATGGAACTATCTTATGAATGCAGTCATGCCTACTTTCATTTTCCATAGACCAGTAGTTTTCAAATGAATTCTTATTTGCAGAATTTTGCAATAAAATCTTACAAAAGACTGCAATATATAAACCAATGGAAATCAAACTATTTTGAATAGTGACTAAGGGAGGGGGGCACACAGATTAGCCGCCACTCCCCATCATGATGGGGCTCCTAAGAATGCTTGGTTGAACTACAGGACTCCGTTTCTCCAAAGGGACAGTCTGTTTGCTGGATCCATCATCATGGGTCACACAATTCTCTGAAGTTGTACTAAATTAATTGCACAGACACAGTATGGTCCTGAATTTAAATATGTTGTTGACAGTCATTAGCTACGGAACTAAGAAGCTGTTGGTGGCAAGGCTAGAATGAAGTAGCCTGCTGAAGCAGAGAGCAGACAAGGAGAAAGGGTCCTGGTGGCCTTTGATTCATTTGCTACCATATTCCTAAAATCCAACTGTTTCCTTCCTTCTTCTCCATGAGCTGATTGTTCCAACTTTCCTTCAAATTCCTTTTTGCTGAAAGCTAGCTTAAACTGCATTTTCTTTACTTGCCACCAATAGTCCTGATTTATTACAAATACCATGACCATGGCTGTTGTATTTATTTATTTATTTATTTATTTATTTATTTATTTAATTCCAGCAACATTTGTAGAGGCTGCTCCAGGGGAAATAATGCAAAAAAATGAACATGACAGTCTTCCAGTAGAAACATGATGATTTAGTGAGAAAACGTGGAATGTAAAATAATAATTTCAATGCAAAAACCATGACTGATTATGCTTCTATATGATCAATGATTCTACAAATCATTCTGAGGAAAATGTCACTGAACCAGATGAGCTTTCTATCTGATATCTACTAAAATACTTTATTTTTTTATTTCTTTAATTTCATGGATAAGAGAGAAAGCCTGGTAAATCACTCAGTGAAGGAAAAATCAGCTGCTTGGAGAACTGGAGAACTTGAGGATTATTCAGAGGATGTATCTTACTTGGAGGAACTGGAGAAACACAGATTTTCAGTTTGGTGAGTAACTTACCCTGCCTTTCTTTTTTCAAATTGAAATTCATTGAATTAAACATGTCTTTATTCATTCCATTCTTTTATTATTCATTTATTCAACAAATATTGATTGCAGGCCTATTACAGGCTATATGATATGTTCCCTGACTTGGGAAAGCTCATAGTCCAATAAAATATATGGATGCTTAAAAACATCAATGTAATGTGATAGTGCTGTTAAAAAAAAAGGCACAAAGTGCCACATACACACATGGAGAAGCTGATGGCTAAGTTTGCTTGATAATAGAGAAGCGTTCTTAGAAAAAGTTTGAGCCAAATCTTGCGGAGAGGAATCCGTGGAGAAATGGTGACAGTTAGTTGTGCGTTGCATCAGTAGACAGAATTGAGAGGGTGGCCGGGAAGGACACGTGCTTTAACCTTAGTTTACTTAAGATTCAAGCAGATAGTTATCGCCCTCTTTACCTGGTGGTGCATATACAGGTATATCTGTCTATGCAAGCATATATAGAATAAATATTTTAAAAAGTACGTATAAGAAAGAGCAATGGAACTTCTTAGTGGTAATGATGATAGACCTTTGCATTGGCAGGATTCGTCAAGGGTCGGGGAATGAACAGCAGTAAGTGACAGCATGATACATAGAGTAACCTAGGAAACAAGAAGAGACAGAGTTCAAAGTCATCCATTCCAAACTACTGCTTCCTTGCCCACCTCAAGATCCATGCCCTGAATGGTTTTCCCAATGGGCAATTATCTACCATATGACTGAGTTCCCAACGAGTGTTCCCTTACTCTCCCATCCTGGAATCACCATCAGGAAAACATAGTATCAGGTCAGACTTTGCTTATCCAGTCACATTTTTAATAAGTTCCACTGGTTTTAGTTGAATTTAAAAGTTGGGGTACCTGGCTTGGCTCAGTCAAAGGAACATGTGACTCTTGATCTCAAGGTTGTGAGTTTAAGCCTCACGTTGGGTGTAGAGATTACTTAAATGGATTTAGAAAACAAAAAGTTTAAATACTTTCACCAGTGCTTTCCTGAAGCAGCTGAAGTGTGGTTTCCAGGCTTGTGAGTATTCTCTGAATCAAGAGATGCAAGGCTCTGCTTTAGAAACAGGAACGGGAACCAAGGAGTCCAGAAGATGGGAAATATGAATACTTCTTCTAGAAAGAAAAATAATATATAAGAAACACTGTAAGTCTAGGCTAGGGATTTGCCAGTACAGCTCCAAGGCCAAATTCTGTTCTCCATCTGTTTTTTGTTAAAAACAAAAACAAACAAACAAACAAAAGTCTACCTGGAACCAAGAAACCTGGAACCAAAAGCACCGTGACCCATAAAGTCTAGAGTATTTACTATCTAGCTCTTTACCAAAAGTTTTTCGCCCTTGCTCTACACTGGTGTAAATTATTTCTCTGTTGTTCTCTCATGACACTTACACTATTTTAAAGATATTTTTATGTTTATATTTTCACCAGGCTGGGGGTCTTTGGTGTTTTGGTTTTCTATTGCTGCATGATGAATCTCTGAAGGTTTAGTGCCTTGCATTAACAGCCATTTTATTTGTTTGCAATTCTTCGGGTTGAGAATTCAGTCAGGGTCACATTATAGAAGGCTTGTCTCTGTTCCGCCATGTCTAAGGCTTCAGCTGAGGCAGCTCAGACAGCTGGGGTCTGGTTTGAATACTTCAGTTGGGACCATGTGTCTGGGATCGTGGTTCCTGCTCTCACCTGAGGTCCTCACTTTTCCCAACTGACCTCTCTCCACTGCTTGGGCTTCTTCTCAGCATGGTGCCTGGGGTTCAAGTGGCATCTTTCCAAGCAGAGAAGGTGGAAACTGCGGATTATCTCAAGGCCAAGCCGTCAAAGTTACACAGTGACTCCCACCATACCCTATTGGTTGAAGCAAGTCACAAGGCCAGGCAGAGGGAGAATAGATTCCACTTCTTGATGTGAGAGCAGAAAGGCGACATTGTTGGGATGGCAGACAGTGTGTGGCCATCTTTGGAAGCATAACCTACCGCATTTTGCTTCATTTATTTCTGTGTGGACAGCTCCTAGTGTCGGGCTCAACAAATATTTGTTGAACAAAAAAAACGAATTAAAGAAATGAAAGAGGGTAGCCTTTATGGATAAACCTGAGTATGAATTCCAGTTTTTCCCCTGCTTGTAGCCTTAAACAATTTACTTCACCCCTCAGAGACTATTTTATCCTGTATGAAACCAGAATAATAATACCTATACTATAGGAGGCTATGGCTATAGTGAAAGTTGAAAGAAAATGTATAAAAATCTAAAATGTATTTTTCATAAAGGCAACTAATATTACTAATATAAGTAATAGTGAAATTTGGGGAAAATGTCTTTTTGAGAGGTTAACATAGAGGCCAAGATCACACAGATGATGTCTCATTTCTCACATCCGTCTTCCTTTCTGTTCTTCAATACTGAGCTCATTATCACATCATGGACTTCACACTTGATGCTTCCTTTGTCTGGAATGTTCTCTCAGCTCTTAGTAGTATGGTCAGCTGTGGATGCTGCAGGCCCCAGCATCTATTTTACCTCTCTGGTGAGGCCTTTCCTCAGTGCCCCACGTAAAGAGGTACCCACCCCTCTTCTGGTTATTTACTTTCTCATAACCTTGTTTTCCTCTTTTTTTCTTAAGTGTATTTATTTATTTTGAGAAAGAGAGAGAGAGAAAGAGAGAGAGAGAGAGAGAAAATCTCAAGCAGGCTCCGCACTGTCAGCACAGAGACCAATGTGGCTCGAACCCACAAACTTTGAGATCATGACCTGACCGGAAACCACGAGTCAGAGTCTTAGCCTACTGAGCCCCTCAGATGTCCTCTTTGTTTTCCTCTTTAAGGTACTTATCACAGTTTAAATTAAAATTTTATAGTTATTTCATTTATTTACTTCTTTTTTTTTCCCACTAAACAGAAGCTGTAGGTAGGAAGGAACCCTTCTTATCTGGTCACTCCTGGGTTTTCAGGCCCTGGTTCTTGAATACCTGGTTTGTAACAGACAATCAGTAAATATTTACTGAATGGTGAATATAAGGTGAATAAAAAGCTTCTCTCCATCTCCCAACTCCTTTGGTTGGCATATCTACTTATTTACTTTCAATCTCTCCCTTCTTTTGAAATTGCTACCATTAAAAAAAAAAAAGTAATATGGGATAATTAACCACTATAAACATTTCTTTGTAAACCAGGATTGAGGATATGGGGGCTGCCGAGACCTCTATAAACTTGTGTTTTAAATGGTCTGAGATACAATCTGAACAATTTCCTTGATGTTTTATTAGAGCTGGTAAATCATTTATTGGGGCAGCCTTTACCTAAATCCTCTCCAAATCCCCATAAAATGCATTTAACACAGAGTACTGTACTACCCAGATTCAAAGATACATATGACATTGTGTAAGAGGTATTTGCTTCAGTGCAGCAAGATTAAATGTATGCATTTTCTTTCTCTATTTCTTATATGGCCTATCTTGCTCCCTTCCACCCTTCCTCTGTGCCTTATTTGAACATGCTGATTTGGGGAAACTTGGTAGATTGTTAGGGTTTCAGTAATTCACAGCTTCCAATTAAAAAAAAAATTAAAAAATATTTATTTATTTTTGAAAGAGAGAGAGATAGAGTATGAGTGGGGGAGAGGCAGAAAGACAAGATGACACAGAATCTGAAGCAGGCTCCACATTGTCAGCACAGAGCCCAACTTGGGGCTGAAACCCACGAACCATGAGATCATGACCTGAGCCAAAGTCTGATGCTTAACCAGCTGAGCCACCCAGGCTCCCCACTGCCAATTTTTCAAAAATGTAGAGGACCTTTAGCTAGTCAAATGCAAGTTTATCTTATTTGTAGATGTGTATAATTTTTTCAAGTTTATTTATTTCGAGGGGGGGTGGGACAGTGAGGAGGGAGAGAGAGAGAATCCCAAGCAGGCTCGCATTGTCAGTGCAGAGCCTGACGCAAAGCTCAATCCCACCAACTGTGAGATCATGACCTGAGTAGAAATCAAGAGTCAGACGCTTAACCTACTGAGCCACCCACACACTTCTATAATATATATATTTTTTAGAAAGCTTCCAAATATGAGACTGTAGCATCTTCTCAACCAGAAAGCTACCGAACTGAGTTGTCTCTGAGTGTGTAAAATCGGGAGTGTTATTTCAGCACGCTGCAACCCCAGTGGGCCTGTTGTCGGCAGGGTCAGGTGATCATAGGTGAGAGTCATCTGGGCTGCTCCTGGCGGAGTTTGTGTCTCCGCCATCTTTCCTGGGCTACAAGGTCTATCCTGGAAAGAAATTTACATTTTTGAGATACAGGCTGGGTGTGATGGGATGACTGTCTTTGGTCATATTTTAGATATCACTCCGTACTTCCATTGTACATGATTTATTTTCATTGTCACTCATTGGGGTGCACAGTGGTTGGCTCTGTTATTGCTCCCCTAACACCGTGCACATCTTCTTTGTGCCACTGAGCACATGGTGAGCAGGTGTTCTATAGTCTGTCTCTCTCATTAGACTAGAAGTTTAACAAATTTCACAGGGGTGGTCGTGGTAAGTCTGTCATGTTAAGTCTGTTGTGTTCTTTCTGGTCTAGCCACATGACTGATAAACTGCAAGCACTTAATAAATATCTGTTGAATTATTACATGAAAAATACGAGTGACATCATAAATTGACATTTCCAGAAGGAAGTTCTGGCAGAAAGGCCAATGGCACAAAACTTGACTTTATATGCTCTGGGCCAATTTGTCTGTGGTGGCTGTTGTTTCTACCTGATGAGCATGTTTTTTCCCCAAGAATTCTTTCACTCACTCTCCTTTATGATAACAGTCACCCCTCCACCCACCAAAATATATGACTATATACCCCAAGGGGTCAGTCTATGATGTGTATCATGTGCCTGTGACCACTATGATTGGTTCATGGGTGGGCATGTGATCTGAACAAGGCCACCCAAGCCCTTAACCAGGATTTATATTTTGTTGCTTGGCAACAGCAATTCCTTCTCTTCTTCAAGGTCTTAAGTTGGAATGATTTAAATCTGACACTCCCCGTGGCCATGGCCATCTTTCCCTCTACCACCTCTCGTTAATTTTTGTCATTTATAGCCTGTTTGAAATCAGTAGATGTAGGAGCCTCACTGATGCTTTGTAGGTGACATATACATATACTGTTTTATACCAAGGCAAACTAGAAATTAACGTAGTGTTCAGAGATATCTAACTTCCAACTGGGAACAAGGTTCCAGAACGAGACAATCTAAAAATGTTTCCATTGCTATTCAGATACGAGTAGGTGGGTAAGTGACCAGAGAATTACATACTTTTAGAGCAGAAAGGGGTCTTGGGGATTATTCAGTTCAGCCCTGTCAGTTTATACAAGTATAAAGCCGAGACCTAGAGAAGTTAAGTGACTTGCCTTAGGTCATACAGCTAATAAATAATGGAAATGGGACTAGAACCTACTTCCTTTCCATCTTAATCCAGTCCCAATTATAAAAAAATAAATTCTCCCTAGAACTTTGCGAGTTGTTTTATAGTTTCCTGTTTCTATCAATTGCGAGCTGCTGTGATATTCATCAACGCGTTGAATAGAAGGCGCTAATTCTGGGGAAAATGCACGTAATGGATTATTGCTAGTTTTCTTCCGCCATGGGGGTGGGGAGTAGGCAGATGCCGCCGTGTCTGTCAAAGGCACATGTTACCGGCCACACAGAGTGTTCTCAGTGAGTCATTTATGTGCCTGACCTGAATGTGTTGCTCAGGGAAGGTCTGAGTTAACTGTAGACATCACAACAGGAAAGTTATTCTTTAATAAAAGTGATCCACTTTCCTTTTTTTTTTATAACACTCATGTGATTTGACATTGAAATAAAATGCAGATGCTACTTTGATTGGCGTATTCCCTATTGTGCTTTTCCAAAACACCTTCACATATGGCCTGCCTCATTCCTGAGAAATGACTTGTTGTTTATGTCATACAAACAGAACAGATTGATTTTACAGTGAGTAAGGAGGATGATGAATTGTACGTTGGAGAGAAATCCTTGTCTCAGCTAAACACTTGAAAATAAATGTTGCCTTTTGGAAAAGGCTCTCATGATACACCCATGATCCTGGTGTTTCATGCCCCCTTTTCTAGGGGTTAAATAATCGCACACATGCAATCTCAGCAAATAGAAAGGGTAGTTACAATAACCTCAAGATATAATTTTTCTTTTCACCATTTAAGCATACTGTGAGACCTAACAGGTCAAAAAACGGCAGAGTTGTCCCAAAGAACCAACTCCAAACATCTATTTCAATATTGTATCTGTACTTTGACCGGAAGAAAACATTTCTCATCGTGGTGGGAGAGTGGTATCATTTCTTTATTTGTCAAATCAATTTTACATATGAAATTTTCATGACAGGAAGCTTTCTTAGAAGTCTCCAACTTTTATCCCATCAGGATTATTCTGCACCAGGCAGTGAAAATAATGTTATGTCCTCACTCCTCAGACTATAGGCTAACCCCATCCATTTTGCAGAATATTACTGTTTATCAATCCCTTAATCTTATTCCCATACTTTTTAAAATTCAGTGTGCAAGACAGCCTTGTGAGATAATATTATTCATCCCATTTTAAAGATTATATAATGGAAGTCTAGAGACCTCAGGTGGTTTATTTACCGGCACCTAACTAGCTGGTCTGTATCCCTATTCTCTTTTCTTTCCACTATGGCCTGACCTCTAGCATGTTTCTACCATAGCGCTTCCTGACTAGCCTCAGTTTCTTTTTATTAAACTAACAACAAGTTCATTTTTTTAATGTGTATTTTTGAGAGAGAAAGCGTGAGCTGGGGATGGGCAAAGAGAAAGGGGGTCAGAGGATCCGAAGCAGGCTTCGCATGCAGGGCTTGAACTCATGAACTGTGACACCATGACCTGAGCACAAGTCGGATACTCAACTGACTGAACCACCCAAGTGTCTGAGTAACCTCAGTTTCATGTGTAGATTTCACTTTGTGTGTTTTGAAGGTTATACTGTTTTAAGTCCTAATCTATTGGCTTGTCCCACAGAGTTGGGTGAATGTGGGGTAAAGGTAAAATGCCATGGAGAAAGGCGTTGCTAACTAAGTCAGTTCTAGAAAGGCCCATCAGGGGCAAATCTCTATGGGGATACATTCCTGATAGTATTTTATCAATGACCCACATACAATTAGGTATTTATTGACTGATTTCTTTATCTTATTAGATGTGGCTAAAGCATGACTATGTATTCCTATTGAAAAGGAATAGATCTTAATGCCTAGGAACACGGTTTCTGGAACCGTAATACCTAAACTCAAGCAAATTAGCTTTACAGCTAGTTAAGTTGAGTAGTTGAGTAGAGTAAACTTAGACAAGTCTTTCTGTACTTCCATTTCTGTGAAAAAAGTTACAGGTTTTCCCTGCCATCAGAAAGTAGAGTGTTCCTATGAAAGCTTTTGTAAGCCAAAATGGCATAATGCAAAAACATAAATGCCATTAATTTATATGGAAACATTTTTAAGCATTCCAAAACACCAAAAAGTACCTCTCTTAGGCTTTTCTGATGCTTTAGCATCTTGCTAATGGATGCACAAAATAAATCGAGATAAATCACAGGTGCCCACAGACACAGTTCAAAGGTCTGGTGGCTGAAGGCTGAGCACAGTTCAGTGAAGGAGCTGGTGGTGCCACTCTTGTTATTCTGCGGTGGCCCCGCCTCCATAGTGGCTCACGATAAAACAAATGCTTAATGCTATTTTCAATTTTTTCCTTTTATCATAAAAGCAAAAATATTCTTCGGATTTCTTTTGGTTTGCGAAAGCAGGACCTAACGTAGGTCTTCTGCAAAATCCCTTCACCCTTCTCATTTTCTATTGGCTCGAAGCAAGTCCTTGGTCTCTTCCATGCTTGAGGAGGGGATTACAGAGAGCATGGACACAGGGGACTGGAATTGTGGGGGCCCTCTCATGGTGTTCTCATCTGTCTGTGCATATAGGAGGGTGATAGGACAGCTGTGGCTCTTTGTAGTCCTGGGCAGTTGTCTCCGTACTCAAAATGAAATAAAGCCCTGCATCCGGAAGATTCCAATCCAGTTTGCATTTTTGTCGAAGTTGTGTCTGCTTCTTTCCTGTGTGTGCCTGAGGCTGAGAAGACCCGTATCCACAGGTGGTTCCCAGCAGTCTACTACGCTCTGTATGCTACCTTCTTCCTCTCAGAAGACTTTTCAGCTGCTATACTTTCTTTATGTCTTGGTAATGTGAGGTGAACCATTCTTTCCCCCTCTGGTCCCTCTTCTGCTTGTACCCACTACCGCTCATATAAGTTGATTCTAGTTATATTTTTCTGAATAGTGTTTTCTTTTGGTTTAAGTTTCATATCTACTTATTGTAGTGCAGTCGGTGCTCAATGAACTCATTTTGAAGGCTAAAGGCTATTCACTAACAGGATTTCTCCCTGTTCATTTTGCATATATATATATATATATATATATAAAATCTTATTTCCTGGACTCTATCTGTAGTTCACTAGATTCATATTATAGTGTTAATATATATATATGTGTGTGTGTATATATATATATATATATATATAAATGTGTGTGTATATATATATAAATGGTCTTATTTCCTGGACTCTATAGTTCACTAGACTCATATTTTTTATATATATATGTATGTGTTACATGAGTGTGTGTATATATATATATATATAATATGTATTATATGTGTGTGTATATATATAATATGCATGTGTGTGTATATATATATACATATATATATTATGTGTGTGTGTGTGTGTGTGTGTGTGTGGTCTTATTTCCTGGGCTCTGTAGTTCACTAGATTCCTAGACTGGTAAGAAATACCATATCATCTTTATCCTCATCTATATCTACATAAGCAAAATAGCAAAGCAAAATTTACTTTTCATTGACATCTACTAGGGTACTTTGCGGCTTTGACCTTTCTGACTTGCCTTCATATACAAGCAGAGTTGTATGTTGTGTTAGGCACTGTTGGCTGCACCCAGAAACCCATCTTCTAGCCTGTCTTTCTAACCAGTGATGCTGCCTCCAAAGACTAAAAATGGTCTTTGGACCACTGGCACTTTCCTAAGTGGTCATGGACCCACTTCTGGCCATTGAGATACAAGAAGGTTGCAGCTTGGGCTTCCTTCCATTTAAGAGGGAAGCGAGTAAGAAAGGACCCTTTTGGCCACTGTCTCATTTCTTCCCACTGGAGTCTGTTGCTATATGGATGTGATGCTGGAAGTTTCTGGAGACGTTTTGTGGCATGAGGAAGAAAATGGGAGAGAAACCAACCCAGCACCCTGTTATTTTGAGCCTTTGCTTATGACCTTCTTTTACCTATCTCAAGCTTTTCACATGAGGTAATTAAAGGTACTTATTGCTCAATACCCTTGGATGAACATTCTGTTGTTCATAGCTGAAAGCAATCTTACTGAGACAATGAACCTGCCTGAGTGTGGCTGTGATACACTGAAGAGCAGGTGTTCTTTCTTTCATTTACTATTTATCAGGTTTACACGGTGCCCTAAATTGTGGACATATAGTATTAGAATCCTTTCGTATAGCCTGGGATCCACCAAAGCATAGTGTGTAACCAGTTGCTTTTTAGCTTAGTACAATTTGGAAAATGGGCACAGCGTGGTGCAGGAGATTCTTCTCCATGGATACCACATTGATTCAGTTGGGAAGGTGGAGAATGAGGTGAGTAGAATTAATTTAGCCAACTGTCTGGAAACCTAACATGATGTCAGTGATAAGATTTAAACATCTAAGAGCTTCAGATTATGAGTCAGTCCGAATTCAAGCTGCTTGATTTAAATGATGAAAAGGAAAAACTGGGCATGCAGCAATGTAGGGATTTATTTGATGCAAAAACTCAAATGACCAGTAAAATAGATAATGTTCTGTTGTAGTCTTTTGCAAGCAGCATCAAGAAAACAATTGAGTGGGTGCATTTTGAGCTTCAAGCATTGTAAATTCTTTGACTCTCATATACTTTATGCCTTCTTTAATAAACTGGAGAATCTTGGGCCAGCCTCATTGGTGACGGTGGGTGGTCATTCATTTCACAATCCACTAACTTTCATGATTATTCAGTATTTTATGTTACCTAAACTGCTCTGGATTTTGTCTTACTCAAATTGCAATATGGTAGTAGCTGATATTATTCCAGAATCATTAATCCAATTGGAGTTGTCAGCAAATGGGAGTTACACTCTTACCTCTCCAAAAATGAATAAGAACTCAAGGGCCTTAAATATGCTGAAGGTATATAAATTTGTTTTTGAAATATCGATCAGTGGTCTGCTAACCTAGTATGTCCTGTTGAAAAGAGGCAGAACCCAGAGAAAATTCCTAGGAAGGAAAAAAAAATTGATACCAATTATAGTCTAATCTCACCTTCAATATACACATGTGTATTTACCTTAAATTTACTTCTACCTTAACAACTGAATTCTAACATAACATGGAACAAATGGTGATAATGATCAGGCTATTTACTATTTTAAGAATTTTTCCTCTTTGTATAATGTTTTAAAGGGATTTTCAGGAATACATTAAAAGGGTTCCTAGTATTATGTTCCTTCTCTTTGCCTTGTCTTTCTGCTGTATCCCTCCCTGCCTAAAATTAGATGCTTACTGACAGCTTTCTGCTGATTGTCATAAAACATGTGCTAATACTGTAAGGGTTGGGCCACTTATATATTTTAAGGCCACTCAATTAATTTGGGTCATTTTGATAATTAAAAAGTTTTTCGTAATGTTGAGTTAAATTCCATGTCCTTCTTTTTTAAATTGTTAGCACCACTTTGATGCATTAAAACCCCAGGTCAAAAGCCAATCTACTTATTACCATTTATTTATCTTCTATGTATGTATGTAACTGTGTGTGTATGTATGTATGTATCTACCTACTTATCAACTTACTTTGCATTTCTTTATCTCGGGATTTAATGATTTGTTAGATATCATTTAGATCAATTATTTATCAGATTATCACATCTCAGTTTCAATATCCCTCACCATCTTCTTAGCTAATTACTCACCTCCAATAGTGTTAAGGAATTTACCACTAAGTGAAAAGAGCTCTGTATAAGTGCTTTGGATAAACCCCTTGGGTGTAGGTGTAGTTTCCACCTCTTAGGAGCACGAAGAACACACAGAGTATACACTTTTCATTTATGGACTAAAAGAATAGTATAGTTTATGGTTTAGTCTACTTGTGGATTTGATAGACATTACTCTGCTCTCTGATACTTGGTTCTCTTCTTCCAGGTACATAGAAAACTACATTCTCTGGTGTCCTTGTAGCTGAGCAAGTTCATTTGAATTATTCTGGCGAACTGGTTAGGAACAGAGAGGGTGTATGTCCTTCTGGTGCAAACATTGCATTGTTAATGTGAGACCTGATCCCTTCTTTGCCCTGCAAAATGTTGTAGGGGAGGCCTTGTGTGGAGATGACAGGATGAACAGATCAAAGCAGCTTGGATCGCAGACTTTTTAAATGGAAGAAAACCACACTGAAGCATCCTCCTATAGCAAAAACCTTTCATGGATAAGAACTAAACTTCTGTTGTGTTAAGACATAGACATGTGAGAGTTGCTACCATAGTCTAAGGTAGTCTACATGAACTAGCACAGTGGTCAACTCTAAAGGTCTGCATCCACCAGACACTTGCAAGTTTCTTGAGAAACTATTTGAAAATCACTTGTGATGGGACTGAAATATGGGGCTGAGTCTCAGCTAGTGATGAATGAGCTTATTCAGACTGCTCTCTACCTAATAGGTGATCTATTTCATCTTCAAAACATCAGGATGGAGTTGTTAATATAATATCCATGTTACAAATGTGGAAACAATACAATTTTCCATGGAAGTGTTTCTAAATTGGGAAAATCCCAAAGGCTTCCGAATGTATAATTCAAGAATGTCCAAGTGTATTTTGCAGTAAGAGGGAAATAATGGATACATATGAGAGTAACATTTATCAACCGTTAGTCTATTGTCCACTTAATGTATATATTCAAAATCCATACCCCTCTGGTATGTTTTGGATGCATAGCAGTCATTTCACTCCTGTTCTTGAGTTATCATCTACAGTGATACTTTTCCAAGACAACCATGCTCCCCTTAGAGCTTCCCAACTCCCTTTGGATCTCATTCATTTTGCTCAAGCTAATCACTACCTGGACCCTTGGGATCACTACCTTCCTGAGTTGAAATACTTCTGTGTTGGCCTCCATGGTTGAATGAGGTGGTTCAGACCACAATCCTTCTTCTCTTTACTGCTTTTTCATAAATTACCCATAATGCAGTCGCAGCAGCTTATGAATATAATCGAGTCACTCTAAGGTTGGTGTGCCTAAAGAGAATACAATGTAGAAGAATCAATTAAAAGCTTAATGCTAAATGTAACTAGTCTCAGAGTTCAAGGGAAAAGAATTGAACTTAAAATGAAACCATTTCCACAATATTCCTTGATGGATATTCCTTACTTATGAATCATGACCTTGGTCATAGAGTCTGTCCTTCCTCCTTATTTCTGAGACCTTCTCCACTATCAACTTTTACTGTGTCTATATCCAGTCTCCTTTATGAAACTCTACACTCTATATGCAGAGTTTGCCTTATGACCAGTTGTCTCTCTCCATTTGGTTAATCCTGAGTCCCCATAGACTTCAGCGGCAGGTATCCCAAGGATGATGTTAGCATGGAATTGAATGAGAGTCCAGTGTGGGCTTTGACCTTTCCACATGAATTCCTCTCCTTGGATTCTGTCAGCTTTGAGAGACAGCTTTGTCCCCTATTGTTCTTGATATTTAGGAGATGGATACCATATAAAACACATACAAAACACATATGTGCACGTACACGTATGCATTTGTTTCAAAGACAACTCAAAAAATCTTCAGAGACAATCAGTCTATATTTACATTAAGGAAAAGAAACATTTTCTTAGCTACAATATCACCTTCACTAATTTCCTGCCCTTGAGGATGTTCGTAGTTGGTTCTACGAGACGTGACCATAGCAGTTTCCAGAGACAGCTCTTCATCTTCTTTTAAACTTAGTTCCAGAGTTCTCAGTGTTCAAGAAATGTGGCCTGTTAGCAGGCCAGCCTCCCACTGATGTTCAGTTTTTATCTATATCAAAACCCAGATGTGATGTCGTAGCTTCTGTTTACCTTATATCAGAAGCATTCTCAGGCCATCTTTCTCACTTCCCTGTACAGACTATGAGCCGGAATTTGGGGAAAAAGTTGGTCTTCCAAACCCATTAGAAAACTGACATTAGTTTTAAAACAATTATTGGCATACTTTTCTCATGTCAACAAGGAACTGATATGTGTGCTTCTCCATATTTTCCCATTATTTCATGGTAGTCCATAAAATTCTATAAATGCCTCAATGCACATGAATTTGGGGCAATTACCTTTTCTGTTTGACTATAATGGGAGGCATCCTGACATCAACCCATTCCCTAAGTAAAAATAAAGTTCTGGAGCACTGGGTGTCTCAGTCAGTTGAGCGTCCCGCTCTTGATTTTGGCTCAGGTCATGATCCCAGGGTCGAGGGATCGAGTCCTGAGTTGGGCTCTGTGCTAAGCATGGAGCCCGCTTAAGATTCTCTCTCCTTCTGTCCCTTTCTCTCTCCTTCTGCCTATGCCCCTTTCCCCTTCACTCATGCTCTCTCTGTTTCTCTAAAATAAAATTGAAACAAAAATAAATTCTTGTTCTTGTCCTCCTGATCACCATAGTTCTGTCATTACATTATCATTCTCCCTAGCGCACTGTTTTGAATTTGAGATAGCAATGGGCATCCCACCCCACACCCTTTGACTCCCTTAGGCACACATATCTGTGCCTAAACAGTCTATATCCTTTCCTTGTGACATCTGTAGCCAACATCCCCTTTCTTCGTTTCTTTTTTTTATGGTTAAATTATTATGATATTCTCTCTTCCAATCCCTCTCCTTCTAAAAGCTCCATCCAATCCTGCATTCTAGGAACTATCTAGAATGAAAGATTTTCTTTTTACACATGAATTTCTTCATGCCTTCCTCTGATGTCAGTAATTACTAACTCTTAGCCAATATTCTCTCTATGTGGGCACTATTCCAACTGCTTTGTATCATTTCTCAAGTCCTCAACAACTCTACAAGGTAGGTAATTTTACTATCCCCATTTTAGAGAGGAGGAAACAAAGGCACAGAGAAGTTAACTAATATTGTCACGGTCACATAGGTGGCAAGTAGTAGAACTGGGATTCACACCCAGGCAGTATGAACTCTCAGCCTGAATCACGATGCTGTGCTGCCTCCAATCACAAATGAAAATAAAAAACCACCTACTTCAATAACATCCTTTCATCCAGCAGATAGCGTGTTAAAACTATCCAGCAGGCATGGATTCCCAGTGTCGGATAAGTACAGCTCTTGGACATGGCCAGTGAGTCATGTGGCATAAACCTGCCTAGGAGAAAAACCATGAGTCACATCAGGCTTTTAGAAATGTGGTCTTTCCTACAAGAGCACAGGTGGGGGAGTTGGTTTTCTTCTTGTTCTTTTTTTTTTTCTTCTTCTTTTTACCACTCTGGGAGAAACATTTGTTGCACCCTGTGGATCTAGAACAGGAGAATTGGGTTCAATAATAGTAAATCTCAAATTTATTCTTATCTTGGGTACCTTTCTGATTCTGGCTGATAGCAGATTGGAATCAAGGGAATAACTTAAGAACAGCAGTTCTCAGGATATTTTAAATTAAAGTTGTTTGGGGATTTATCAGTCCTCGGCAGTCTCCTCTAGATAATTCAGTTTATGGATTTGGGAATAGCGATTTTTATTCTTATTTTTAATTTGATTTCTGACCTTTCTGCTCTCCTCTCCCCACTCTCTCTCCTTCTCTCTCCTCAAATATATCAATTTTAAAGCAGTCCTTCAATAGTTAAAGCAAATAATAGGGCAAAAGGTTTGAAACAAATGGCTTGGCTTATTTTGGGGTTTTGCCCAAAATTGAGACTTAACTTAGTCTCTCTTACTCTCTGTGAACCTCTCTTACTACCATATCCCTCTCATACCATCCCACCTCACCCCTCCCCCTATACATATGAGTCAATAATTCTCCACTTTTTACTGACCAGTTCTCATTTGCTATCAAACATACTTCATCCTACACCATCTGATACTATTGTAATCATATGTCTGTAATATTTTATTCCATTGCTCCCATAGTTGCTACTTTACTTCTCTACCTTTCACCTCTATCATCTATTGGCAAGTGACACCTAAATCTAAATACTTCTGTTCTGGACATATATCTCTTGCTAGCTCATTAACTGACACTACTTCAAAAGCCGCAAAGTGCTGACGTGAAGTCACCAACCTTCTCCATCAACCAGATCTCTCTCCTCATCTAAGAAGCAGATAACTTCTTAAAATGGTCTCTAATGGGTGTCCCCCTTCAAAGGTTTGGAATCTCTTTCCATTTTCCCTACTTTGTTCTCTGAATTGAATTCCTGATTTACTCAGAAAACATTTATTGGGCACAAACCATGGTGCTTGGTTCCATAGATACAAAGTTGACGAGAATGATTATTGGACCATCATAATGTGCTTGATGTGTGTTTTTGAATTTTGTATATCATTATAAAGCATGTACTGTTGTTCTGTATGGGTTTGCTTAAAAGGTATTGGGCTATAGATTTCTATTCTATTCTATTCTATTCTATTCTTTCTATTCCATTCTGTAGATATTCTATTCTATGTCTACTAATTAGCCTTATGTCTTTCAGATCTCTTCATGTTGTTGTGTATAATATACTAATAGCTAAGATAATCTTCTAATAGAGTCTAATGGCTGTGTACTGTGTCATATGATGCATTCATATTTTTGTGGGGAGGACTATTTCCAATCCCACTTATCATCAATAATATTGAAGTAAATGCATGACATTCTGAGAAATATGCTTAGGGGTGGATTTCTGGGTCATAGTGTACAATTGCACTTGTACACACAAGTCTTATCCACCAAGAGAGCCTGAGCACTCTGTTTTCCATCATATCCTTCTACAGGTGGCATTATGGCAATTTCAAATGGTACCTCATTGTTGTTTTAATCTGCTTTTTTTCTAATTACAAAAAAGTTTAAATGTTTTTTTCATATACTTATTTACATCTTCGTTTCTACTTCTGTGAATAGCTTGTTCACATTGTCCATTTTATACTGAGTTTTCTGTATTTTTCTTGTTAATTTGTGGAGCATTCTAGTAAATTTTAGATACACATGCCTTCGTGGTGTTATATATTGCCAATACCTTTCCTCAATCAGTTATCTGTCAATATTTTTCTGCTGGTCCTGACTAAATTAAAATCCTTCATTGTAATCTGACTTTTTTTTTTTACCTTATGGTTTGTGCTTTTTTTAATGCTATGTTTTAAAAAAATGTTCTTCTTCACCCTAGATGAAAAAGATAATCCCTTACTTTTCCTCTTCTAGGGTTATAATTTACTATTTTCATTAACATCTCAATTTGTTTCGAGTTCACTACACTCTGTTTATTTTAAATTCACATAGCAATATGGTTTTCCCTTTTCTGTCTACTGAAGGGTATGTCTCTTATTTATGACATAGGTCAGGAAACTGAGGTTTGGCTATTTAAATAATTTGTCTTGTGAAAGAAATAATTAAGAGTCAGGCTGTGACTCTCATGTAGGTTTCTTAACCTCAAAGTTCACAAATACCCTTTCCCCTCTCTTTTCTATGGAAGTCCCCTCCTATATACTTCAATTTCCTTGAAGGCAGTGGCTGTGAATTGTCATGTGTTTGTGCCCAGTATCCTGGGAGTACAACTGGAACACCAATCGCTCAGTAAGTATTTGTTGGAGTTGCAGCATTTCATTCTATCACTCTCTCTGTCCTTTTACCCTCTGTAGATTATCATAAAAAGTTGGAGAATTGGCTCTTCATCCAATCTACTGACAAGCTCTTTCCCCATAGTGCTGTCTTTTGATGAGCTTGGCCTCAGCCTGCAAAGGCTGGACACACTCCAGGGCTCACTGGTGGAGATTTGACATGAAGAGTAGTACTTTGGTGGCACTAGTGGACTTTGTCCAGTAACTAATGGGAACGTCAATGATGAATTCAAATCTGGGACACATTAAGGTAATTGTGCAGATACCACTGCTCTGGAGACATGAATTTTCATCTGTATCTTGATTCCACACTGACGCCACGTCCTGACTGACAAGCGTCCCAACGATGCACTTACAGGCCAAATGAGGGCTGCTATCTCCTTATCCAACTGTTCATTGTTGGAGGGGGTAGTATGGAGGAAATTCAGTTCCAGTCTTTGGTTTTCTGCCACGGACGACAGTATTTGGATGCCTGTGTGGTTTTTCCAGGTGTTGGCCATGTCTGACCTAATTTTCTGCCAGCTCGTAATGATGTGGCTCTCTGCTAAGGAAAATATCAGCCCGTCTCTGAGCCTGTTTGCTCCTGTATATCAGCACCACCATCAGCGATGGTCTGGAGGATTGCCTCAGAGGTTTTAGTGGTGGCTGGCTGTCTAATGGGAAAAGAAGAAGTGTCCGTGAGAACGGAATTTAATTTTTATGGTCATGTTTTGAGTTTTGTTTGTGTTACTAGTTCGGCGTAATGCAGGAAAACAAAACAAGCAAACAGAAAATATGAGATTAAGTCTTCAGTATGCCATGCTAACCTTGTCAGATGGAACCCAACATTGATTTAGTTCTAGAAGTCAGAGTGTAACTGGGAATTAGGAATGAGGAGCCAATGGGATGTGACAGACTGGGAGAATCTGGAACTTTGTTTTAGGAGGAACTAAAGAATCAACAGGAAGGTCATTTGTTCATTTTTCATGAATGGATACAGCACACACTTATGAACACTGATCATGGACTGGGTGCTCAGGGTACAAAAATGTATCAGACCCAGCCTGTGCCGGCAAAGCGTTAACAGCTTACACAGGGCCACTAAGTACATTATTATGGGTAACACTATCTTGTGTTGTAGCAACTAAAAGTTAGGGAAGTTAAGTAACTCATGAAAACATACTCAGCTAGTAACTATCAAATCTAAGCATTAAATCTTGGTGTTCTAAGTCACATACTGTTTGCACAATGATGCAGCTACCCAGGTAGCAGTGACTTAATCGTAAATAAATTGAACGAATAGGTAAGGAACTGCATGCACTGTAAATGAGGCTTCAAGAGAGGATCCTAAAAGGGGCACCTGGGTGGCTCAGTTGGTTGAGCATCCGACTTTGGCTCTGGTCATGATCTCGCAGTCTATGAGTTCGAGCCCCGCATTGGGCTCTGTGCTGACAGCTCAGAGCCTGGAGCCTGCTTCGAATTCTGTGTCTCCCTCTCTCTCTGCCCCTCCCCCACTCATGCTCTGTCTCTCTCTGTCAAAAATAAATAAACATTAAAAAAAAAAGATTTTAAAGAGAGGATCACGAGGAACTGGAGGATTGAGTTTTGCCTCATGGGAAACAATTTCTAGAGAAGTAGGTACCAAGGGCAAATAGAGCCCATAGCAACAATTCTGGATGCCAAGCCAGGGGACATCTTTTATCAATTTTTTAAAATGTTAATTTATTTAGTTAGAGAGAGAGAGAGAGAGAGAGAGAGAATGAGCGGGGAAGGGGAAGAGAGAGAGGGAGAGAGAATCCCAAGCAGGCTCCACAGTCAGTGCAGAGCCCAATGTAGGGCTCAGTTTTGGGACCATGAGATTTCATGATTCCATGAGCCAAAATCAAGAGTCAGATGCTTAACTGACTGAGCCACCTAGGCTCCCCATTGATATTTTAATATAAGTCCCTTCATGGGGTCAAGGCGGGTTTTGGGTTGGCAGTGGGGCTGGTGATGAGCCAGGAGACAGAATTTAAGGAGGCTCAGCTACTATATTTGGAAGGCTAGGTTTAGAAAGCATGGAACAATCTAGATCGTTTCATTTTTTTACCTAATTTGTTTTGAATAAATGTATTTTTAAATGACTCCCTCAAAGTACTTAGATGCAGATTTTACAAAATAAGTACTGTTATTAAATCAACATGCCCTATTTCCCTTTAAGAACTAAAAGCGTCATCCAACCTCAGAGTTGAAAAGAATACTTTGCCAACTAAACATTTGCAACCACAAGTTGAGCAAAACATATTACACTTCACATAGACTAACTGTAATTATGCAAAATAAAAGTTTAGCTCACAATTGCCATTGATTTGAAGTGGTTTTATTCCTCTGTACTTTTGTGGGATGTCTCTTGGAGACATCTTAATCTAGAAATATAGCTTAGTTTAGTGGTTGAGAGCACAAGGCATGCGATTTACTACTTGGCTTTATCAATTAATACTGTCCTACTGTAAGCTTAACCTCTTTGTGCCTCAGTTTCCTGAGGCATAAAGACAGGGTCTCTCTCACAGGGATATGGTAATGATTAAATGAGTCCATACAAACAAACCACTTACAGTGGTGCTTGGCATATAATAAGTGTCTCGGTAATACTGAATCTTATTGCCATAGGCTGATCCAAATTCTTTGTGATACCTTCTCCACTTGCAAAAAAAAAAATGTCAATTTGAAGATTTAAAGTTTTTCTACCATTCTAATCATTTAGTTATCTATTGCCTTGTGCCAGAAGACAGGAACAATTCCTCTTCCATACCCCAATGGGCTCAGTAATATAAGGGAGCGTATCATTATCTCTTTTCTATGGTCAAGCTTAAGAATCTTGGCTTCTATGGTAGGTAGGCTTCTATGGCTTCTTCATAGCTAATAAATATATACATATATATTATCTTTGCCAACTAATTCCACACAAACCAGGAGCACCCAGCACCTGTGGAGCTGGCTTGAAGCCAAGTGTCTACTCCTCCCACTCAGTTCTCTGAAGATTGCTTGCCCCTATTATCAGAGGCAAGAGAGGAAAGACCACCCATTTCTTTTCTGTCCTAGTGCCAGTGCTGAGATCTATCCCCCTGGCACCTACATCAAAGATAGCCCACTGAAGGGGAACATGCATTGCCAGGTGTCTGGGGCTCTCCTTGGTCACTAATGTAGGCAAATACGTAAGCTGTTCTGATGGATGTTAGGCTGGTCTTCGTGGGATGAAGTTGCTGGGGTTGTATGGTGGCCAGATGAAGTGGCTTGCAGCTCTTCTGTGCATGGTACGACTAGTCTTCTTTGCACCCTGAGATGTAAAAGGGCAGATCCTGCATGTACATGACGTACATCAATACAAACGAAACATTGTAAGAAGCGTCAATGAATCACTTTGTTCCTTTGACCTGTACCAAGCAAAATACTCATTTTGCTATGGATTTTGCACTCTGTAGACATGCCTAATTTCTGGTTTCTCAGCTTATATAGGTTTTTCAGTTGAGCCCAAGAAAACATATCATGGGGCTATACATGTCCATTGACTTATAGAAACTCCAGCGAAGTAATTTGGGTGTGAGGTGCCACAGATAATGTTGGATATTGTTTTCTAGATTTTGAGAAAGGTCTATTCTCTTTCACCTTTTTAAGTATTATAGAACCATACTATGTATTTATTCCCCTTGGATAAACGTGTTTGAAATTTCTCCACACAACAGCATTTGTGAACTTTCTTTGATTATCTGTGATAATACCGCTCTGTGTCTTTTACTTTGCACAATGTTTACCTATTGAGAAATATGGCAGTTGTTTACTAATCAATTAATTTGACAAGTATTTACTGAGTACATACTATGAGCCAGGCACCATTGTTGAAACTCGGGGTAGAGAAGTAAAATCTCTTTGGCTGCCCCAAACAACATTGGAATGCTAATAGACTCAATAACTACTTGTTGGTTGAATTAACCCAGAGAAGAGAAGAATCCATCTTTCTTCTTCATATGCACTGTTTATTTTTCTTCAGTAAAACAAACCGATTAACAGTAGGTTTAATCTAAAAAGTAACAAAAGTGACAAGTCATGGCTAATTCCATCACGTATCCATCCTTGGTTTCCCCTCTTCCTACGTTCACGCCAACCCCAACCACGCAACGTACATTTCCACGTATCTGGCTACAAGGTATTCTCCTAATGAGTTTGTGGAATTGCATTGGTTCTTTGGACAGAATTACTGGCTAATGTTTTCTCCTTTTGCCCAATAGGAAAAGGACAAATAAAGGGAATAAAGGAGTTAACAATGTTATTCTCCAAATGCACAAGCATTTGTTCGCAAAGTACTTGGCACTTTCTGTCCACCATATAAATTCCTCAGTGTATTCGCACACCAGTTAAGGTTCTCTAATTCCTCCCGTGTAAATTCTTATTTAATGTAAAAATTAACCAAGGGCAACATTTACCAAACCTTTGGGCTTACCTTTCTCTTGAAAGACCAAGGATTTCACGACCTGTGCTGGGTTTCTTTTGTTTTTGTTTTTTTTTTCCTCTTGTATCTAGGAAGATAAATATATTTAAGAGGGAATTCTTAAGTCATATATTATGGTCTTGGGGTTGTGACCTTCATTTGAACTTACCAAGAGTTTCTTGTCATATTTGTAAACTTTGCATATAAACAAGAAGTTAATTTGGGGGTGGGGGTGCAGACAAGTTTATTTGTATCTTTAAAAAAATTTTTTAATCTGTTTTGTGAATCAGCATTTTAATATTTCAGAAGTTCTTGAGTAATCCTATTATTGAAAGATACAGGATAAAATATTTTTACAGTGCTTTTAACTAGCTACTGATGTAATTTGTTATGCATTATTTGCCAGCTAATCCCTAAATTATTCTTATCTTTGAAGTTTTGTTTCAATAAATGAAGACATTTTTGACTTCACATTGCCAATATGCCATTTTTTTAAAGAGAAATGCCAAAAGTGAATGACTATATTATTTCTCTACTTAGCCTGACAGTCTCAATTCATATTTATTACAGTTTTACAAAAATTTAAAACCAAAATTTATAAGGCTTTCTGACATAGATTCTCACTCTTGGTAGCCTCTTCAGCCCTAGAAAGACATTTACATGTATTTATAAATGAGTTTAAAATTTTACTACACACATACGGGTGATGTATGGAATTGTTGAATCCCTGTATTGTACACCTAAAACTAATAAAACATTGTATGTTTAAATGATAAAAAAATACATTAAGGTGTTTGGGGAAAAATGAAAATCAAATTATATGACAATTTTCAAAAAGATTAAAGTCAAAATCCGAAGGCTTTGTGAAATAGATCGCTGTTTTTAAAATGGTCTCCATTTCCAAAATCTTTCTCTTGTTCTTGCAACTGAGTTTAAGATTATTACCAAACATCTCAAAAGAATTAACAAATGGGGTTGAGGAGGGTCATGGGTGATGCTAAGAAAGAAGAAGCTCTACGTCTTTCTCTCCAGAGTCACATGTGATTTACAAACCAGTCTTTCACTTTGCATCCAGTAGTACCACAATACACAGCAAGAGAGACAGGCTTTTTCTCTTCTTAACTCACATAACCTGACGAGTAAGTAGGTTTCTATCCAAGGACTAGGAGGGAGTACTTTGAGTATTAGTCATTCTCAAGGAGGATGAGTTTTTTTTTTTCCCTAAGAGTCATCATCTCGGAGAGTCATAATTCTGGTGAGAACATTCATTTTGTGCATCGACTGGCTTACAGACAATTGTGTTGCTCTCCCTGTACTCCTTAAGAATCTCCCTGATGCATTGTAAAACTTCAGCAGTAAAAAAAAAAAATCCTAAAATGAGAGAAGCTGCATGGGAATGCTCCTCGATGATTAATGGTTAGGTGTCTGCAGTAACACCATTAAAAGCCAACTTTTAATAACCCTAGAAACAGGTGAGTTTAAAACGATTTCCCGAGTTACATCAGGTGTAGTTGATTCTATGTCAACACTGCGTGGGAGTACATTTAATAAAGATAAAGATGGGCATGAGAATGTTGATGTTTCTATTAAAGGTATGTAGTGATTATATAACACTTTATAGTTAGGCTACTGTATTCATGTATGTTGTTCAATCTCTTAAACAACTCATGGGGGAGGGCATTTTAATTTTTATCTAGCAGGTAAGAAATCGTAGCGCAGAGATTATTGGTTACGTGCCTTATTCCAACTGGGCATTTTTTTTTTGTTTCCACAAAGCTTCCATAAAGGGCTTATTATTCATGGTATGCTCAACTCTTGACTGTAGAAGACTACTGTACTTCGATTAGATAAATGCTTCCTCATGTTCTTTGTTCTTCTTCTCCCTTTAGCATGAAAGGTTCTAAGTTCCTTTGAACAACTAGTCTAGTCAGGAATCTGTGATGCCAACTCGTCTTCATAAGCTCCAAAAAATACCTTAGGAAACCACCTTTCTGGTTTTTCAAGCCAACTCTCTTCATATTGTAACTCTCCTTCTGAATGAGCTAATTCATTCACAAGAGGCCCGTGGACACCCCTTAAATCATCAGGCAGAAGGTATTTCTCAGAGGTGTCATCTGGAGCATTTACAGCTGAGTTTCCAGAATCTTCTCTGCAATCACTAAAATAATGACAAAGCACCATATGGTAATTACTTTTGTCAACGGATAAAAATATCCGGGTCGATTTCCAGCTTTCGCTTGTCAAGGTTGAGTGCATAAGTTTGAAATGGTATTGTTAATATGCAATACATTTAGGCATTTTTCCTTGTACATTCCAAAACGTGTGTCACTTCTTGGTTTCTAATCACGATCACTTAAACACAATATGGCAACATTTCCAGTAGATTCTGAAGGTCGTATTTTGTCAAGGTGGTCCTCCCTTGTGTATAATCTGAACCTTCTGTGATTGAATTTAAGCCCCACACTTTGGTATAAATCCTGACCTTCTGGGGGATGTTGATGTCCTCAGACACAATCTGTGGATAGTCTTTTTCATAATTGGCAAGAGTTCTCTTTCTTGTTTTAACATACAGAATGCTGATTTCTGTGACATATTTCCATTTAGTCTCATTGATGAAGACATTTCTGTTGGTTGTTGTAAACATTATATTAGAATCTCATCAACAATCACTAAAGGGTTTTATATGGACTGTCAATTTCTACATACAATGTAATTTGTCCAAAACAAATTCACAAACCAAACTGTTAGAACAAATAATGCAGTTCCTCCTTATGACAGCGATTTAATGTTTATGAAATTATGTCTCTGAGTAACATTTCTAAGTTATATCTTGTGTGAGCTCTTAAAATATCCTTTTCTTGTAGTAAATACTAGGTTGGAGAATACTATTTTGGCAAACGACTAAGCTTAGTCTATATTCAGGGGTCCAGGATTCTTCTCTTCAGGGATCCCTGATTATTTTTTTTTTACTTTAACATGGAAGAAATCAATTCTTTAAAAATGTGATTTCCTAATTCTAGAAATTAATTTAAAGAAATCAATTCTTTAAAAATGTGATTTCCTAATTCTAGAAATTAGGAAAATGGGCATCTGTTCTTTGCTTTGCTTCAAAATAGTACTTTTGAGCATGAGGCTCATTCAAGGTTTAAGACTGAAAAGGTCTACTGGAAGTATTTAAGGAAAGATTTAACTGCCTGATGGTGTTTAGATTTCTTTCAAAATATCATAGTATTTATATTCCTCTGGGACCTCCCTGCCACCTAGGTATGTGTTCCTATGCTTATAAATTCTTCCTTCTCCTTTACTCATTCTTTAGATGAGTGTCTTCCCTAAATCCCTATTTTGATTCTCATAATACCTATATTTCACCTTCCTAACATATACCATCGGTGCAATTGACTTTTATTTGTAATTTATTTTATTAATATTTCTTTACTCTTATTGGACTGAAAACTCAGTGGTGGAAGGGACTGCATTTTTTTCTTACTGTTATACTCTACCACTAGCCCACTGACCCCAGAGTTATAAACATGTAAATACACAGGCTTAGGAGATGTATCAGTTACCCGGTGGAAACAATCTGTGCCTCTCCAGTCACAGTTATTCATATTCCCTTCTATGTACACTGCCACATTCCTTTTGATAGACACTCACCTTCTTCTTAAAAGTCTTATTCCATTATGACATCAGGATCAAATCATCCTGGATTTCATCCTGTAAGTCAGAACTAGATTTAAATCAGTCTTCTCAGATATAGCTACTTAGATATGGGACCAGGGAACAAAAAGGACGAGAAATCTGCATGTGACCCCCATCCCTTGCCCTCCCCACCCACCATCATAGACATTCTCTTCAAAAGGAGAGGAGCAAAGCTCATATCCATAACTGGTTCCTAGCAATTCTGAAATTCAGGTGAGTGTGTCGCGTTGTCAGGTCTCCTATTCCGGAGGCAGGGGATATATCTTGAGGAGAGTTCAGTTCCATTCCCTGCAAACACTTCTCTATGCCAGTGCTCTCTTTTTCTCTTAACCACCCTGTTGGGCTGTGGGCTACATGCTCTGAAATAGCTCTCATGTTTGGTGAGAAGTTACCCACGTTTGCAACTGGATATCCTTCCCACCCTGCTTCCTGCCCACCGAAAGCTGCCCATGTTTATTCTGAAGAGTCTTTCTTCCATGCTTTTACCATGCTGATGAAAGTCCATTCCATTCGACTCCTATATGAAAGCCCCAACTACCATTCTTTTTGAAATCGTCCTGTTATACTTTGGATGGCAGGTCAGGATGCTGTGGTACAACACCTTTAAACTTCTTAGAGAACTTTTATCCTGAGGAGGATAGCACTGCCTTTGATGGTTTTCGGGTCTTGACAAAGGGTCTTGCAGTACACTTTTGGTGTAATCTCTACTCTGGAGCCATTCCTTGACTGGGGGACTGTTTTGCTGGCTGAAGAGACAGAAGATGAGAAACACTTTCATCCGTCATCCCAGGAAGTCTTGGGCTTCTGTATTTCCCAAAGGAAAAGTTCTTTCTTCAGCTCCTATCTCGCTTGACATGCTTTGTTACACACAGCGAGAAGCGCCAAAGGTAATGGCTGTTGCTCTGACCAGTCTTCACACCCTCACCCTGCCCAGTGACCAGTGTTGCCCTCCATCCCCAGTGGTGGCCTGGGCACAAGGGCCAGACTGAATCAACTTCCCTGCCACCAACCAGGCTTCGGTCTATTGGTCCAGCAGAGCCGGAAGGAGGGAGAGAGAATCTGGCAGCCAACGGACCTGTGTGTGTACAAGATGCACCATGCAGCAGAGTCCCTGGGAGCCTAGGTGAGTCTGCACCAAGCCAGAGAGTGTCTCTACATCCATAGAAGTGAGACTTTAAATAACAAAGTAAAAATTACACGCTGAGAGAGAAAGATGGCAGAAGAAAGGGAAGCGTGTTATATTTTAGCACCTATACCAAGACTTTCTTTTTCCTGCTATTTGTACAAGGATCTGTTATGGGCAGAACTGTGTCCCTCAGAATTCGTATATTGAAGCCCTACCCTCTAGTATCTCAGACTAAGACTATAGTTGGAGATGATGTCTTTAAAGAAGTGACTCAGCTAAAATGAGCTCCTTAGGGTGGGCGTTAATTCTGTATTACTGGTATCCTTATAAGAACAGGACACTGGACACACAAGTAGACATCGGGGATGCATACACACACAGAAGAAAGACCACGTGAGGAGATAGAGAGAAGGCAGCCATTTGCAAGCCAAGGAGAGAGGCTTCAGAAGACACCAATATTGCTGACACCTTGACCTTGGATTCCCATCTCCGCAACTGTGAGAATATACATTTCTGTTGTTTTAGGCACGAGGTCTATAGCATTTTGTTATGGCAGCCCTTGCAAACGAATACAAGCCCCCATGTTTTCGTTTTGCACTGGTCTCTGCAAATCGTGTAGCCAGTTTGGACTTTTTAATGGATAAACTGACCCTGCTTCTTATTGATTTTTAACCCAAAAGTATAAAGGGAAGGAGATTCTAGGAAACATAGCTCCCAGCTTTCCAGATTTCCCAGTTGGCAATCGCATACAGGAAAGCATGAAAAGAGTCTTAGAAAAGCAAATCCATGCTTTTCCATGCCAAGGCAACAGTATTTGTGGAATGCTTATTGCATATTTAATACTTCCCTGGGCACGAGGCGCGTAGGTGTCTGGAGACATGCGTATTGCTGAAATGAATTTCTCTTTACCTGTACCTGTTCAAGGTATAAAATTTGATAGAGAACCTGAACATCGTAAGTGTCTTTAATTTAAATTGCATTTTGACATTTCCCCTTTGAGTCTTATAGAAAAAATATGGAAAAACATTTTCTTGCTCTATAACCATGAACCTTCTGAACTTCTATAGGATTTGACACATATGCTCCTTGTTGCCAGGGTCTATATATGAAGCAGCCATGAGATCCCAGCCACAAATGCATATTCATTCTTTTTTAAAAAAATGTTTCCTTCTTGAGGCCCCTGGGTGGCTCAGTCAATTAAGCCTTTGACTCTTGATCTCAGCGCAGGTCACAATCTCAAGGTTCATGAGGTCAAGCCCCACATCAGGCTTTGCACTGTCAGCCAAAGCTGGGATTCTCTCCCTCTCTCTCTACCCATCCCCTGCATGCACTTTCTCTCTCTCAAAATAAATAAACTTAAAAAATGTTTTCTTATTTATTTTGAGAGAGAGAGAGAGAGAGAGAGAGAGAGCACTCACATGTGCAGTGGAGGGGCAGAGAGAAGGAGAGAGAGAATCTCAAGCAGGCTCCACGCTGTCAGCTCAGAGCCAGACATGGGGTTCAGTCTCAGGAACCGTGAAATCATGACCTGAGCTGAAATCAAGAGCTGGTCGCTTAACCAACGGAGCCACCCACGCACCCCACATTATCTTATTTTACCCTTAACCTTTGCTTCAATGCACTCAAAACAAGATGATATCGTGTAGAGCTGTGTTTTAACATTATTTTAATTTCCGTTGTGGCCGGAAGCACTGTATCAGACATTAGACTTTTTTAGTGATTCATTTATTGTTGACTTATTCATCCCTCTTGTATATAGAGGCAGTGTCACCGCAGTGTGTCTTCCTAGTCCTGGATGCAGGTGCCAATGTTCAGGGCATGCTCCTTGGCAAGTTACCGGCCTAGGATTGGCTATGCTGGCATTAGGGCCTGGTGGCGTTTGGCCTCCTGCTTTTCATTAACTAGGAAGAGACAGAAGACGACAGCAATATTCTGACTTCTTGATGGAAACGATTTCCGAATATTTCGGAACAGAAAATAGCTAATTGAAACAGACCTCAGGCCCCAACTTCCCACGGAAACGACATTGCTTTAATGTATACTTGGGGCACTATTCTCATCTTCCAGTAAATGCTCAAGCCCTTGCTCTGAGTTAGGCAATTTCTAGGAGAGAAAATAAGCAGTGTGCTTCCTAAAATACTTAAGACGTCCTCGAAACAACCTAAAAGTCATTATTTAAAACACCCTGGTTTTAAAAAATGTAATTTTCATGGATCTTTTGTTAGTGTCTAAGACATGCCAACCAGGTAAAGAGTTTTATGACATATTTTTTTAATATTGAGTATTGAGCAGAGTAGAAGTATGATCCCAGGGTATCCTGATTCCCTGACCAATTCTATAGACCTCGCTTCTTCATCATACAACAACATTTGAAAGGAATTGGATCTTGGTTTAAATAAATGCATGCATAATTTTTCTCTCAATATTAACATTCACAGCAGTTACAATAAAATAATCTTGGTGTATGTTGCAATTGCCTTATTTTCTCTGTTTCATAATTAAAATGGCATCCTTTTTTATACGTGGCTCTAGAAAAGAAGCTGACGGAATGTTTTATGCTTACATCGGGTTATTAATATTGTTGCGACCACTTTTAATGTTTCCCCTTTTCCTCATTAATCAGGTAATTTTCTCATGAAAGTCTTCCCATATTAGAAATTAGTTGAAAAATAGTGCAAAAAAGGGCCCTGAGAGGTACCCAGGAGGGGATTGGGTCATCTCAATTCTTCCATGGGCGGGAGCCTATGGATACAGTAAGGGCCTTGCTTGTCTAGTATCAGAAAGCCACCTTGTAACCACTCTCACTTCTTTGCATTCTTCCTACATGGTGGGTGATCAGTCAATGTTTATGAAATAGGTGGCTAAATACTGCTTAATTATTTTACTGTTAGGGTAGCTTGGAGTCAACATGGTTATTTGTTTTCCAGACCTTTCTCACCAAAAACTCAAGTGTGTGTGTGTACGTGTGTGTGTTTTGTGTGTGTGTGTGTATGTGTGAGAGAGAGAGAGAGAGAGAGAGAGAGAGAGAGAGAGAGAGAGTGTATTTTCAAGTGGAGGAAGTTGCTTTTCAGAAGGCTAAGTGATCTGCCCACTCGTGCTAAAGGGATAGCTGCTTTGCACCCTGGTTCTGACTGGAGCTAAAAATCCATGATCTTTTCCATTATGGAAAAGACAGCCCCATCCATTGCATTTTCTTACTGGTTTGAAATCCATCCCAGGTAGATCGTGTGCACACCAAGTGACGCCACTCGTGGCGTGTCACATATTTTCACTTCACTGCAATTTGGGGCGGTTTCCAGTTAGCTCACTGGTAAGCATTGTTGCGGGAAGTGGTTCCGCACCTGTCGCTCATTTCTGTATGGCCCCAGTGATGGTTAAATGCAGATACTGCCCTCTGGGATCAGCATTTGGTAGATTCGAAATGTTGGATTTGTCTGTTTGTTTATTAAATCAAACTCTGCAAAGAAAATATTAACTTTGAAGGAGGATAGATTTTCCTTCAAGGTGGTAAACTTAGAAGCTCTTCACAGTGAGCTCTCCTGGGTACATAAATTCTGAGAGAAAAAAATCGGAATAATTTGGCACAATATAAAACATGATGTTTAAAATTTGTATTTTAGTTTTTTTTAATGTTTATTTATTTATTTAGGAGAGACAGAGGGAGAGAGAGAGAGCTAATGGTGGAGGGGCAGAGAGGGGCAGAGAGAGAGTCTCCAGCAGGCTCCCGGCTGTCAGTGCAGAACTCAATGTGGGGCTCGAACCCACGAACTGTGTGATCGTGACCTGAGCTGATATCAAGAGTCGGTCGCTTAACTGACCGAGCCACCCAGACTCCCCAAAACATGATTTTTTTAAAAAGCAGAAAGAGGGGCGCCTGGGTGGCTCGGTCAGTTAAGCGTCATGACTCAGGTCATGATCTCAGGTCATGATCTCGTGGTCCGTGAGTTCGAGCCCCACGTCAGGCTCTGTGCTGACAGCTCAGAGCCTGGAGCCTGTTTCAGATTCTGTGTCTCCCTCTCTCTCTGCCCCTCCCCTGTTCATGCTCTGTCTCTCTCTGTCTCAAAAATAAATAAACGTTAAAAAAAATAAAAAATAAATAAAAAAAATAAAAAGCAGAAAGAATAGATCATCTTGCTCCTCTTTATTTTCTTTGTAAGAAATATGTAATTCAGAATATTAACAACACAGAACAAATGGATCTTTTTAAAAATTTACTTAATACTTAACACTTTTTTAGGGGAAAGATATTTCCTCTCTCTGGGAAGAAAGGTGAGAGGCACCTAGGCTTCTCTTGTTCACCCTAGCACTTGCCCTCTTCTCAGATTCTGCTTTTATATGGTTACAATTCTCCAACTCTTACCCTTTGGCCAACACAAATGCTCCCACTCCCTCAAAGTCCTCCTCATGAACCGTTTTCTTTTTTCTTTTTTTTTTCTTTTTATTTTTTTAACGTTTATTTATTTTTGAGACGGAGAGAGACAGAGCATGAACGGGGGAGGGTCAGAGAGAGAGGGAGACGCAGAATCTGAAACAGGCTTCAGGCTCTAAGCTGTCAGCATAGAGCCTGACGCGGGGCTCGAACTCACGGACCGCGAGATCATGACCTGAGCCGAAGTCGGCCGCTTAACCGACTGAGCCACCCAGGCGCCCCTCATGAACCATTTTCTCAGGAGATGGCCCCTGAACATTCCTGGCTACATTGACCTCTTATCCTTTCCAGACTTCTAGAACTTTCCAGTTAGAGAAGCAGCAGTTTGTAGGTGGCACATCTTGTCTCCCCAGGGAAGGGAGAAGAAACAAGGACGGTGGGATCTCTGCTCTGTTGTTCTCAGTGCCTTTACTAGTGTTGGTTGAACCATAGATGGTGAATAAAAGGATATCCAACATTTGCAAGTAGACTCTGGTTGACAGGGCAAGAATTGTCCCTTTCCACAGTTTTGAGGTTAGATATAACTTCCTGCTTTGTGGTATTAGTGCCCAGGTGGCATGGCTTGCACGATGGAAAAACTGCCACCATTGAATCACCGAGGGCTTTAGGCTCGCTTGGGGGCCTTGGGGATTCGAAAGGAAGTAAGAACCCGTATTGGAGACAAGGGGAGACATTACCAACAGTGGCAAGGTAAGCAAATGACACTTGTTATTTGTTAATCCTGTACAATTAACAGTGACATGGGGAAAATATGGTTTGCAGGACTACAATGTAATCACAACATATCCCAGGAAATCGTGTAGGATTTAACAGAGGCAGGTGTGAAATTAACCAATGCTATTTCCATAAACGCTATAATTAACCAGATTTCCAGGAAGAGGTCTTTAAGTTTTCCTAGAATTCTCTGTAGTCACCTCTCCCTGTGCATTTGCTTCTGAAACCGTAGGTGTACCCCTAGACAAGTTTTCTGCATGTGTCTTTGAACTGATCCTAATTCTAAGCCAAGTGGCAAATGTCAGAACTGTGTTTATCTACAGCTCTTCCTCTTTTGTTCCCTGTGTTTTAAAATGTGTGTTGCAGGTTTTGGTTAATGTTTAATTTTGCTTCCAGTAAAAACAATCTCCATATTCGGCTCTGTTGTCTTTGCCACTTAAGAATGCAGAATTTATTATTATGTGCTTAAAGCAATCATTTAACACTGACATTTTAAGTATGACAATAATCCAAGTAATTGTCACCCATTCACTTAACTGAAAATATCTTTACTTCCTGAGACAACTAATTATAATGCCGTATTACTATCTTTTAATTGTAGACATGTTTGTTTTTGTGTTTATTTTGGTTTGGGCTGTCTTCAAGGACATCCTTAGTCTCAAACTTGGCAATCTGCCCTTGTTCTCTCTCTGCCGTTTTCTGAAAATAAACGAAAACACTACAGCAACAATCTTGAAGGAAAGCAAAGAGGATTTTTATATTTCACAAGCTTTGATCATGACTTCAGGATGTTGGATTATGAATTCTTTCTTAAAGCAATCTGATCAACTGTTATATAAATGGCGATTGATTTCCAAACATACTCAAAGATTCTAGAAGCTGAGTTGAGATATCTCAGGTACTGTTCTCTTACGTGGCTCTCTACCATCGGAGAAAGATGGTGTTGCCCTCTGGGTTTCTTAAAGATTTGGGTTCGGATTTCCTGTGTGGCTTGTATCTTACACGGGAGCTCTATTATGATTTGTCTTACACGGGGATTATTGCCCTGTCCCTTCATTTTGAAAATCCCCTAAATTCTGGAATTTATAACTTTCTGAGTTAGTACTGGATGTTTCCATTCAGAGCAGTCAGGCATTCCACCCACTTTTATCACAACATAACATAACCTTCTTTTTATTTTATACACTGTACGCCTAAATTACCTATTGAATGGGTATTTGCGTTCTCTACCAAGTTGGACCTAATAATTAATGTCATGGTTATGAGGAATAGTACAGGAAATGTAACATTTCACATAATCTATTTTCTCCATGTTTCTAAACTTATTGTGTGTGTATGTCTGGTGATTGTCCCCAGGGAGATGCAATCTCAGGGCTGTGAATTGCTTCTGAACACACACACACACACATACACGCACACACACACTCAGATGCTCAGCTTGGCAAATGTTGCGTTAGGAAATATCATAGCAACCTCTCTAAATGGTACTTGCTTCTCATGATATGTGCAGTGCAGGCATTTAATAATCATCCTGCTGCCTATAAAATATGTACACACATACCAGCAGCCACAGCTCTAACATCTAAATCAATACATACTTCAATTATTGTTGGTTTTTTTTACCTTTGTCATTCAATGAAGTATTTACGGAATATTTAAAAACCAAGCTAGCAAAAACTTAGGAACTTTGCTTTTCTGGCTTTTAGTGACTTGAGTGACATCATGAAGGCAAATGAAATGATGTGTTTTGCTTCTTGTGATATTTTTTAATTCCCTTTCATCGTCCATTTTTATTCACTGCCCGTTCCTCTTGGAGGTTTCACAAGATTTTAGAAATTAAATGTACTGCGTGGTCAGTATCAGCAAAGAACGCTTTAAAATTACTAATAAAGGAAAAACCAAGTACCAAAGGCCCACACAACGGGTTCACTCTTTTCCACTTAAAAGGAGTAGGTAAGAAGGCAGTTGCTGATATTGTTTCAGTAGCTTATCTAAGGAAGGATTCTGGCTCAGCTTCCCCGTGATTCTTTCTTTCTGGCCCTCCTAATTTCAAGTGCTCTAAATATCAAGGTCATATTCAAAGGCAGAAAGAAGGGCCAGTGGAGAGGGAGCTTCCTACTTATTCTTTCTCTCCTAGTAGGGAGATTATTAGCATGCTCAGAATCCCTTCAGCAACCTTCTCGAGTTGCACGTTATTGTCCAGAACTGGGTCAGATAGCCATTCAGTGGGCGAGGGGGAGTTAAGAGAAGGAAACATCTAAATGTTTCTTGCCTTTACAGGTGGAGGTGGGCAAGGGACATTTTTGGATTGGAAAGTGCTTCTGGATAGCCAACTGATCATTGTTGTGTGGTCCATAAGAACCTAACAATGATTTTAATTAGCTGTGTTTATTGATTCACAGAAAAGAGGTTTCCCCTCACTCCCCACCCCATCCCCAGCTCCTGAACATGGCATATGAAAGAAAAGTAGGTGTGAATAGAGGTAGAAGATAGAAAGTAGACCTGGCCCACTGGCTGGCTGGCCTCAGGGATAGCTTGACCCAAGGACACAATCGCTCTGTCTAATCTGATAGGGAAAGAGCTGGTTTCATCTCATTCAGATCTCATCAATGCCACCTTCACAGATAATCACATTCTATTGCGTTATCCTCATTTGTCCTTTTCATAGCACTTATCAGTTTCTCAGATGATCTTAATTTAAAGTAAGCTGCATGAATAGATGCATGATTCTTACCACTGGTGCATTGGAGGCCCTGGTTTCCAAAAGGTGAACATTTTCATCTGTGAACACACACCTTCTAGCCATAGACACCACCAGGTCACATCAGGTTCCTCATGCTGGGAGACCAGCAAGGAAAGAAAGGAGTCATCACGACTGGCCTGGTTAATCACTCCTTATCGTTAGGAGAGGTGGATATGCTAATATACAAAAGGGGTGGAGAAGAATAGGTTTGTTTTTCAGGTGATCCATTTGAGGTCTTTAACTGAGAATAGATACCACCTAAGAGGAGCATACCTTCTAGAAGTTTGGACACATCAGGAGTCCCCATTTAGACTATGCCACCAGGCGAGATCAAGCCATCTAGACCTGCAGAGGTGCAGATCAGGATGAGGGGAATATGGGATGGTGGAGGAGAGTGATGAAGAGTTTCATTACAACATCGATGTCAGCTACACAGCCGAGTTGTCCTCACCAGCCCTTCTCCACTAAGTTTCCCAGAAAACAAGACTGACCATAAGCCTGGAGGAACAATTCCTAGATGGTATGAATTTACCGTAGAAGCAAATGGATCTGAGCATCAGAAGGGGTGGACTGTGATAGATACTATGGTGTTTCACCTACTTCCCTCCGGGTTAAACCCACACCCCTCAGTTGCTGAGAATATTGCCTGCTTATGGCTCAGACCAGAGTCCGTCTATGGGAACTTTCCTTGGCCACAGGAAACATCCTCATCCAGATCATGCCCCTCCCAGAGGACAATTTGTTGTCACTAACTGACTGATGTGGAAATACAGAAGCCTTCTCCCCTCCTTTCTTTTTGAAACAGCCCCCAAGGACGAACTCCAGATCATCAGCTAAAGCCTCTGTTACAACCTGTGTGGGGGTCAGGGTTTCCTTGTGCTTGGTTATACTTCCTTGACTTCAGTACAGACAAAGTGGTCAAGATGTCTTCTCAATGGGTTCTGGATGCACCTCTGCCCTAGAATGGAAGGCAGCTACTTAGTGGTAGACAACTGAACACTTCTGTGACTTATGTCTACCTTGCTGTTTTAATTGACATTCTGTTTCCAGATGTCCCCATTGAAAATGTATGCTTTGGTATTGGGAAGATGAAGAAACTCTCACTTTTATACATGAGAGCTTCACTTAACAAAACTTGTGCATTCCTTGAAATATAGGAGTATAATATATACACAGCATTCACTCAGCAAAGTATTTTGCAAATTGTGGTCATATTTTTTGTTTCAGGATGACATCCTGGAATTATTATACCAGATGTGCCTTTCTTGTAATGCTTTTATAAATACGTGTATGAGCTCCATTTTGAAAATATTCAGGCAAATTATTTATGAAAGTATCACTTATATATGTGTGATGATGCAAAACTATTTATAGAAATGGGGGCATTATTTAAATGTTTTATAAGTTACTTATTATTTTTGAACTTAAGATAGCAAAAACTTTCTCAAGATCTTCCATAGATAGTAAGTTCACAACAAATAGGTCAGTTTCTCATTACCTCCCTTCCCTATCTTGATCACATTTTCTGACATTCTAGTTCAGCCATACCAGGTGCATGATCTATGATTCCTTTGGAAATATGGCTTAAAGGTTAGGTGTGTTTGCCCAGAGGAAATGGTTAGTCAGAGCAGACATCATGGAAGGTCAATTTCCAGAAACATCTAGCAGTATTTGTCCATTCATGGATGTTTAAATATGTGTGCATGCACACAGATGAACACACACACTTAACATGTATATATTGACACAGAGACTCAGGAATTACTCAGAAAAAATTTAATTAGCTCTTTAATTTCTAGATTTCCTCAGAGCTATCAACACAAATTACTTTTTATAATAGGTGGCTAAATAAAACAACACAGAATTAAATTGGAAAGAAAAAGAGTTAATATATTGTATTATGTATTTTTTGTACTAAATTATAAGATATAGGTCCCTCCATTTTTAGGTATTTATTTAGAGGTTTTAAAAGAAGGTATGGATTAATAATTACTAAAAAATTTTCTGGACATAATTGGAAGGCTTTAAATTTTATTTTTACAGCAGGCATCCTTCCCTGTAAGAAATCAGGGAGAAGAGAGAGAAACTTAAGTTATTTTCATTATTATTTATTTAGAAAATATTATCATTGTTATTGATGGTGTTAAACAATTCTGTTGACTAACATTAATTTGGCACTTATTATGAGACAAAAATTACATTTTCTCTCTAGATTTCTTTATAAACATTTGGAATAAGTATTGTAAGTATCTTAAAGGCATTATATTAAAGAGATTAAATGTTTTACTTAGGTTCACACAGGCATGTTGTGAAGGAGCTGATAACCAGTCCC
Source organism: Panthera uncia (assembly GCF_023721935.1). Classification (NCBI taxonomy): domain Eukaryota; kingdom Metazoa; phylum Chordata; class Mammalia; order Carnivora; family Felidae; genus Panthera; species Panthera uncia. The sequence continues at coordinate 17,840,017 of NW_026057581.1, forward strand.
AGATCCATCTGATTTTAAAAATTCATTCTATTAGGGGTGTCATTGTGGCTCAGTAGGCTGAATGTCTGACTTCTGCTCAGGTCATGATCTCAAGGTTTGTGAGTTTGAGCCCTGCATCGGGCTCTGTGCTGACAGCTCAGAGCCCGGAGCCTGTATCGGATTCTATGTCTCTCCCTATCTCTGCCCCTCCCCAACTTGTGCTCTGTCTCTCTCTCTCTCTCTAATAAATAAACATTAAAAAATTCATGCTTTTAAAACTATGCTATAACTTTTCTTTTGATACATATCAAATATATATGTATATATTATGACACACTGTTATGTAAAGCTCATTTATTATGCTATGTGCATTTTTCAATTCAACTCAACTCAACTCAACTCAACTCAACTCAATTCAGTTGCACAGAACTTGAACATGAGTAAAAGCTACCCGTTGCTCCAGAGATTAGACAAAAGGGGAGAGATGACACCCTCAGACTTCTTGTCAACATTTGGCCATCACTTTTTCCTAAATTGTCTTCATCTTCATTTTAACTTGATTACTTGATTTATATCTGAATTAGGCCATCGTGTTGGGGTGAGATGACGTGAGACTCACAGTGTATTTGCCATGTGCCCACATTTTGCTAAAAACAATAAAATTAAACTCAATCCCACAACAAAATCTGAGCATGTTATAGTACTCTTACACATAATAATAGTTTATCAAGCTTCTGTTTAAACTCTAATGCACACTGCAAGAATATTCTCTCTTTCCTACTTTCAGCCTATCTGCTATTGTCAATAATTTGGGTTGCATTTCCCTTTATGGACTTATTACTGCAACAAAACAAAACAAAACAACAACAACAAAAAACAAACAAAACAAAACAAAACAAAACAAAAACTATTTATCTAATACATGCTATCCAAACTATGATTTGGAAGAAAAGGGTCTAAAGATATATCTTTGCTTTTCAATTTAAATGTCTGAGATGCCATTGGTTGAATCACAACGTAATTCTTCCTGAATGTTTTTCCATTGCGCACAATAGTGGAATCAAAATTAGAAGTCAATTTTGTGAAATGGCTTTCTTGGTCTTGAGTGACGTTCCAGCTTTGTATTATAAAATAATCCCTCTCTAAAAGTGGCAAGCACCTTCCTGGAAATCTGACATCTTCTCTCATTTAATCCTCAGAACTCAAAAAGGGAGACATTCCAAACCCCCATATTAGACGAAGTTTCTGAGGCCCAGAGATTAGATAACCCACAAAATATCATCAGACTAGTAAACAGAAGAACAAAGACTTAAAATGGGTTCTGTGCTGTCAGCCTGTATACGGCTCTGCCTCTCTCCAATCTGCATCTATATATAGCCCGATAAATTGTGAAGCCTCCTGATATTCTTATGGCTAAGCTGTGAAGTATCTTTTTTCTTATGCTGCCCTGCTTATGCATTATCATGCAGTTCATTAATGTGACTGTTTGCAAAGCTGATTTTACGTTATTGTTCCAGGCATTAATGAAGCTTCCATTATGCATAAAGTATTTAGCGATTTTCACGTTGGAAGCGTTTTGTACACATTTTTAACTCATTAGGCCAAGCAAATACCGGCAAGGTAGGTGTTCTCCTTCTTACTAACAGATTAGCTGCAAAGGTAAGTGATTTCCTAAAGCCCTTCACAAAGCCGCAATAAACACTTTAACCAAACTCTGTTTCTACTCCCCACTCTGGTGGTGGTGTTTGGTCAGGAGCTCTGCCACTAGGTCTAATTAATTACATATTTACTGATTCTTGGCTCTAAGTGACTTTCTCTTGGAAAAACAGATGCATTCTAGTATTACATTCGGTATTTATTGGCGTGGACTAGTCACGAAAATGTTGTCAATGGCAAAAATTGACATTGTAAAACAGATACCCATGCATATTGAAATGCGAGTATTTTAGGAAGGCAAAGCAGACCTTGTTCACCTTTGCTTCAAGTGGTGACTTTGTGTTTCAAGTTTGCTTTCATTGCCTTCTTAGGCTCTGGGTTGAGTGTCGTCTGTCCCTGCCCCAGCTCCTGGTCCCATTCTGAGACAGTCACTGGAAATAACAGCCTAAAGAGTTTGGGAGTCTCTTTGGACTCCTTCAACATACTTCAATCCCTGTTTTCTCATTAGAACATTCATACTTTTGTGCCTCAGTGGGAATGATCAATTATTTCAATGTCAGTCGTGGTAATATTACCCCGAAGATTTAGCAATTTTCAAAGATCTTTTAACTTAATTAGAGGCATTTGTTATAAATTGAATTAAATCTGGTAAAAGTGCAATGTGTTATATTAAAAGTATAATACCCAAATTGGCCAAGGAGATACAATTTTAGGGTGGGGGGGATCTAGTTTAAAAATGCTAACATCAAGATAAACTTGTGAAGTTTTCCTCCTCATAACGTTTTGTAAAAGTTGAAAGAATGGAGCACAATTTTACCCAGAACATGTTGGTGAATCTGTATATGCACAGATACTTCTGTGAAGGTTTTTTTCCAAATATTTGAAATAATGACAAGGCAATATCAGATTTGAGCATTTTAATAACTTTGGTTAAAAATAAAACTGATACTGATGTCATTTATCAGATGTATATATATATCAACCCAATAATCATCATATGATAATAGTATTGTAACAATTCATTTTTTTAATTGACAACTTTCAAATATGCATTTCAATATTATTGACTATGGTCACCGTGCTACCTGTTATATCCCCATGATTTGTTTATTTTATAGCTGAAAGTTTACACCTCTGAACTCCCTTCACCCATTCCGCCCACCTCTCCAGTTCCCCTCCCTCTGTAATAATTCATTTGGGTTAATTATATCTCTTTCCAAATAAGTGTTTCCTTATCTTGATGCATTTTACTTCATTTTCTTTTAAATATGGTACCACAGTGAACTTGCCCAAGAGTCCCTACCAGCCAAATCATTTAATAATATACTGCTGTGAATTTATGAGACTTTTCTCAGCTACCATTTTAATGGTGGTTTTTTATTTTCTTAAGCACCGAACAATTAACTGTATGAATGGACTGTCTGAATGGACTATATGAATCTTGAAAGGTTAAGTTAAAGGGACAGATCAAATGACTGAAGCAGATCATAGTTTTTACCTAAACCATTTAGAAAATGACACATTTAAAAATTGTTTATTTAATAAATGCTTGTTTTTAAGCACCTACTATGTACACAGCATGGTGCTTGGGCCTGGGGATAAGGCACTGAACAAGACAGTTCCTGCCTTCATTGAGTGAATAGCGTCACTAATATCTATATCTTTATCTCTATCTCTATCTCTATATCTCTATAATGTATATCATGTAGATATAGGATATAGATATAGATAAATGTTTATTTATATATACATATATATCTATATATAGATATACATTTATACATATATATATAGATATAGATACACATATATATACATATACATATACATATATATACATATATAGATATACAGATGTATACAGATGTATACATATATATAGATATACATATATATACATATATACATATACATATGTATACATATATACATATATATATCTATATATGTATATATATAAATAAACATCTGTATCTATATATATATATCTATAGATTAATGTTTATTTATTTTGAGAGAGAGAAATAGAGAGTGAGCAGGGGCAGGGTAGAGAGAAAGGGAGACAGAGAATCCCAAGCAAGCTCCACACTGCCAGCACAGAGCCCAATGCAGGGCTCGAACCCATGAACTGTGAAATCATGACCCGAGCTGAAAGCAAGAGTCAGACGCTTAACCAACTGAGCCGCCCATGCACCCCAAGCCTCACTAAATATATTAATACTAATTTCGTAATGCATTTTTACTGAGCTGCAGTATAAGTTCTTGGTACATGTAAATGAGTTGTGAACGTTCTTCCTGCCAGCCCCGTCGGCCCCCATGCACTTGGCCACACGGGTCGTGGAAACACAAGCTGTGGTATCACACTAACATTAAATTCAAATCTAGATGCTTGTTTTGTTCTGTCTCCTAATAGCTGTATGATCTAGAGCAAGTAATTTGAACTTTCTCAGTTTTCATTTCCCCATCTGTAAAATGTGTATAGAAACACCTGTCTTCCAAAGTGGCTCTGTAAATTAAATATAGTATACACATATTATATACTGTGTATATTTTTATTGTATCAGTTTTTATTGTCTATGCCAAAAATTCTCACTTACCTTAAAAACCCTTATCCATAAACTATTTTTCAGGGACGTGAATGAAGGAGGAGGGTTTTGTCTAGATTAAGTGGGTTTGCAGCTGTAAACCAACATATGGGAAAAGAGTATCTTCAAAGAGTAGTTGAGTTTATATTGTTCAAGCTTGTGATAGCTGATTCCATTCGAAGAGAATATTTATATTAATCTGAGGGACAAGCACCTGTATATATATTTTTTAGTTTTTACATCATTTCCACATACTGGGTATTGACAATGTGTCTCAATCATTCTAATGGCTTCTTACCATGTTGGTGACTTCATCAAACTGTTTTCCAGTTCTGATATGTCTTGAACCTCACTTCCGTAAGTATGACAGACTATTGGGCAAATTTTCATGGATTTTTCATGAGCATTTCCATATGTGGGTCAATATGAGCTTATTGTTTCCTCATTTTCCCTTCTTCATCACTAAATGCTTTTCTCTAATATGGCAAGCCGCTCTTTGGATGAGCTACCCGAGCCAGAAACTTTGGAACCATTTTAGATTCTTTTCTTCGGGATCCCGAATTCAAACAGTCTCCAAGTCCTGTTCATCTTAGTCAACTGTCTCTCAAATCCATCTCTTTGTCCCTGTCCTACACCCCTCTAATTCCCTTTTCCTCTAAAAGGGCTGCTGTTGGCAAATGCTATTGGCATTTGGGGTGTTAAAAGTTGAACTGTTGTCCTTCAATAATGTGTTGAAGTTGTAGGACTTAGTACCTCAACAGGGTTACTGTAAAGGTAAGCTAAAACGTGATCGTGCTAGAGTAGAGTGGGCCCTTAATCCAATATGGCTGATGTCTTTATTTGTGAAGACACAGATGAACAAAGGAAAGACAGCCATGTAAAACTGGAGACAGAGATTGGATTTTTGCTGCCACTAGGCAAGGAATGCTTGAGGCTACCAGAAGCTGAAGAATCTTTCCTTCTCCACCTCCCCATCCCCTGGAAACTTCAGAGAAAGCATGGCCCTGCCAACACCTTGATTTAGGACTTTTAGACTCCAGAACTGTGAGAGAATACATTTATGTTGTTTAAAACTACCCAATTCATGGTGATAGTAGCCCTCGGGAACTAACGTAGGGGTCAGGAGAAATCTTTATCAGATGAGACTCTCAAGCACATTTCATGAAGCTTTGTGCCTTTTCCATCCTTCAAGTTATTGTGACAGCAAAGAACACCTATGCCCATACTTCTGAAAGGTCTACAGTTGTGCTCATCATTGAGCAGTACTAATCAGTCATCATCTAAGTCATAATCTGTTCTCCCCTTTGGTCTGAACCTACCCAAACTATTTCCCCCCTGCAGCTAGAGCAGTATTTCTAAAACACAAACATGCCATCCCCCCATCTCCTTCCCCTTTAGTTACTCCAAGGGCTACTAAGAGTGCCAGGATGGAGTGAACACTCTGCAGCATGGCATCCATTAATCGGGTTTCCACCAACAGACCCCTTCACCTACTTGGACTTTCTCCACCCACCCTATGCAACTTATATTCAGCTTTAGAAATAGAACTCTCTTGTCCTGAGCAGTGCATGTGTGATGGAATGCCCTCCTAGCTTTCCCATATACTTCTTCCTCTCATTTGTCTGATTCCTCTTTACCTCATAGGTCTCGGGGGGAAGCCTTCTTTGGCCCAGTTGGAGATAGGTGTCCATCCTGTGTTTTCTCATAGCATTCTGTATGTCACTGTAACACTTCTCACCCTGGATTTTGTCCCTGGATTTTATTTGTCTTTTCACTGATTTGTCTCTTCCAATAGAATGAAATTGCTGTGGGTGAGTGACAATGTTGCTCATCTGTGAAAACCCAGAACCTGTATCTATATTAGTGTTTTGGTGCTGCTTAAAGCAACACAAGTTTATGATTGTACAGTTCTGGAGGTCAGAAGTCTGAAATGGGTCTCACTGAGCTGAACTTAGGGGCCAGCAGAACTACATGTTTTATTTTCTGGATTCTAGGGAGAATGTTTCCTTGCTTGTTCCAGCTCCTAGAAGCTGGTCTTATCCCTTGCCTCATGGCTCCCTTCTTCCATCTTCAAAGCCAAGACATTTGAGACAAGTCTTTCGCACACTGCCATTCTTCTGGTACTCCTTCTTGTTGTCTCCCTCTCTCTTCTGCTTTCCCTTCTCACTTTTTAAGGACCCTTGTGAATTCACTGAGCTCACCCAAATAACCCATAATAATCTACTTTAAACTCAATTGCTTAGCAAACTTAATTCTGTACACTACCTTAATTGTCCTTTGCCATATAATTTAACATAATTGCAGGTTACAAGGATTGGGGTGTGGGCATATTTGGGGGAGGCCATTATTCTGCTTACTACATCATCCCAGGGCATGACATTTACATTTATTTAATGACGATCTGCTGAATGAATGAGTTGTGTCCAATTAAACCAACTTCCATAAAAGAAGAACCCTTTCCTTCTCTCAGGTTTTGATAAAGTGTCTCTCTTTCAAGCAGGCTACACTTTCTTGTCTTGTTAAACTGATGGAGAGCTCCTAATGGCAAGTCTGGATACAGTGGTTAGAAAACTCTTACCAGTTGTATAAAGTTGGGCAAATCACTTAACTGATTGGGGCTTTAGTTCCGCTTCTGAAAAAGTCTGAGGGAATCTGATGAGGCCTTCTCCAACATTAACACAGTATAACCTATCCATGTTTCTTTGATACCCTCATTAGAATGATTCCCTGAAATGCTGAATATTAAGTCTTAGAAAAAGCTTCACAATCACCGAGGGTTCTATGTTCAAAAACTTGATAAATGGAGCACAGTGAAAAAAGAAATGAGAAATACCCCCCCCCCCAGAAGAATTACAAAAAAAAATTAAAAAAAAAACAAACAAACTTGATTTTTAAAAATGTTATGTTTATGGAGCACCTGGGTGGCTCAGTCAGTACAGCATCTGACTTTGACTCAGGTCATGATCTCACAGCTCCTGAGTTCGAGCCCCACGTGGGGCTCTGTGCTGACAACTCATGCCTGGAACCTGCTTTGGATTCTGGGTCTCCCTCTCTCTCTGCCCCTCCCCCACTGGTGTTCTCTTTCTCTCTCAAAAATAAATAAGCATTAATTTTTTTTCAATGCTACACTTAGTGTATGGTTAGTCATACAGAAGAAAGGAATATGGAAATTTTAGTGCCATTTATTGATAGTCACTTCTTAAAAGGATTATTATGCACAGCTGATAAATGGTGGGTTTGGGTTGTATACAAATCCCTAAGGACTCCTATTCACTGTTCGATGTAAAAGAATGCATTCCATGCTTTTTTTTTTTTCCCATAAAGCAACTTGGGTCTTTTTTTTTTTTTTATTATTACACTGATGGATCATAGAAATCTTGTTTGATATCGGGTCTCTATAAGGACTGGGCATGGAAAGGGGGATATATGTGTGTCATATGAAATGTGGCTGAAGTTCAGAGAAATAGGTTTCATTTAATAGCTGAATACTGGATGACCTGACCATTCTTCTCAGCCTCTGGCAGCTCACCCTGTGAGCGAAAGAGGATTCGCCTGCATGAACCGAGGAGTAGTTGCTGGCCTCAATGTGATTTTGCAGTGATCTGTGTGCTCTCCGGCTTCCTTCATAACCAACAAATCAATTCCCACTATACGTATTACACACCCCAGTGGCAGAGGCCATTTATTATCCTTTTGATGGTCATACTCTTTGTACATAACCAAGAAAGATTACAGGGGAAGGAGAGAACAGTGGAAATGTGGATGAAGATATTGTACAATGGCCCTGCATCTTATACTATGCCTTGAATGTGTACGAGAATAAAAGAGAGGCTTGCTTTCAAGAAAATGTTGAAACATGGATGCAGAGTTTTCTTTTGAATGAAATCTATTTCAGGAACAACGGATCGAGAGAGGGTTGTGGATGTAATTCTCCGTCGGTACACCCTTGGATTTCAGGTGCAAATTCGAAATGATTAAGAGAAACAGACAGTCACTGTGATATGAGAATTGTCTGTAAGGCTCTCCTTGATGAGTTTTGTTCACCTGATAAGCTTGTTGATAACTTCTTTTTATTTGGCATCATTTGGCATCAACTAATTCCTTTATTAATTTCTAACTCTGAAGTCTGTAATTGTTCAAACTCTAAATGATGGATTCCAGGTTTTTCCTAATTCTTTGGTTCCCGATGTTCGAGTTACCACTGTTAAATGAACAAGTAAAATCAAATATTGAAGTGTGTTAAGCAGGTACAAAGCAATTGAGTATTTTGAGTTAGATATAAATGCTCCACGATGATGTTTTAGTATTATTTGTCCTAACTCACATGCCCCAGAAACCAATATGTGTATCTGAATGTGAATGGGAAACATTTATCAGTGAAACTCATGGCAAAAGTATGACTTTATAGTGGGTTCTGTGAATAAACACTTAAACTGCTTAGTCATTTGTCTCAATGGGTATGAAAAGAACAGTGGAAATTTTCAAAGGTCAAATAGGCTACCGTCTCTTCTGTTTTGCATCATTTGAGATTTTCTGGTGTTTTGCAAACAACACAATGCCAAATCTGTATTTGATTTTCTCTTCTCTTTGAAGGGGCAAAACAGCAACGGAATAATTAACCGAAGAGGAGCGGGCACAGACTATTTTGCTTTAGGAGGGTAGAAAGTTCTGGGTTTCATTTCACATGATGATAAATGTAGCAAGGTATTCTGGAATCCTCCTATGAGGACTCTGTTACCAATGGTAAACCCAAACCTCTGAGGGGCCTGTTTCCTGTTTAGCTGTTCCTCGTTTGTATAATTGAAAAGCATCCTCAGTACAGACTCTGCACGGAGTTCTGGGTTAGACGATGGTCTACATCTTCATGGCAAAATACAGACCCGAACAACAAAGGAACGGTCGATGTCAAATTCAGTGCCTCCTTAGTCCGGTGCAGACCAGAAGGCTAAAGTCTTGGGTTGGAATTCTGAGAACAATATGGTTTATTTTGTTTGTGTGTGTGTTTTGTTTTTTACTTTCTGTTGTCGTCCGTTTGTTCTTTGTTCCCCCAAGGACTCTTAGTTCTATTATTTATCTTCTCCTTTTCATGGTGCAATTATCATCGTATTTAACAGTCTTCAGAGAGAGATGAGCTTTTGCATATACAATCTTGTGTATCTCTCTATGAATCCCATTTCTTTTATGTTCTCACGCTGCCTCAACTTGCTTTGGTTTTATCATTGTTACTGAACTACTTTGTATCATACTAGCTTCTTCTTTGGTAAGATGTTTTTAATCCGGACCATTTTTGGTTGAGGAATTTCCCAAATTATTCTAGAAACATATTCTAGAGCAGAATCAGACAGGCTAAGGTTCCAAGACAGGACTTGGAACCTAGTTATTATAAAGATCAATTACTGATTCAACAAAACCAACATTTTATTAAGCTGGTGATGGTATATACCGATGATAGTTACTGCTTGAGTTAAGTAACATATGCATCTCCTGTTTATATCTTTTTAAAATGAAAGGAATCATATCAACTGCTATGTTTCTTAGGCTTGATGGAAGGCCAGCCTATTTCAAAGCAGCTCTGGTAAATATTGGAAGAGGGGAAAGAGGGTGAAAGCGTGGATTGAGTATTTACTCTTTTGTGATGACAGTGCAGATTCACACTGTTCAAAATGTTTTACATCTGTTAATTTGGTGATTATACTGACCCTGCCTTATGGGGTACTATCACTACTCCCCTTTTCCATATGAGCAAACTGAGGCATAGATAGGAATTCTATGTAGGCATTGAGGCTTTGGGCATTTGAGTCCAGAATTTGTATTTCTAGTCGGTAAGCTATGGGAATCCTACTGTATACTCCTTGCACATTTTCTTGGGATTAGGAGGGGAACAAGTTCTGCCTCGACAGTTGTTTTCAAATACTTCTTCATCTTCTTTCCTGCAAAAGCTCTAATTTTATAAACTTTGAAAACATCGCTTTATCCCAATACCAAACAGAGAGAGGAAACCGAAGCTAAGTCAGAACACCTTGCATGTAATTATTTTACATTTAGTTTCAACTGAAAATGTCAGTATAGTGTTAAAGAATAAAAGACTTTTTAAGCTTCAAATTTTCATTACCATAGTTTTAGTGATATATTAACAATGCGTTTCAATTTTTAAAATAAGATAGTTAAGGGACACATGTACTCCAATGTTTATAGCGGCGCTTTCGACAATAGCCAAATTATGGAAAGAGCCTACATGTCCATCAACTGATGAATGGATAAAGAAGAGTGGTTTATGTATACAATGGAATACTACTTGGCAATGAGAATGAAATCATGCCATTTGCAGCAACATGGATGGAACTGGAAGGTGTCATGCTAAGTGAAATAAGTCAGTCAGAGAAAGATAATGTATGTTTTCACTCATATGTGGAACTTGAGAAACTTAACAGAAGACCATGGGGGAAGGGGAGGGGGAAAAATAGTTACAAACAGAGAAGGAGGGAGGCAAACCATAAGAGACTCTTAAATACAGAGAACAAACTGAGGGTTGATGAGGGGCGGGTGGCAGAGAGGGAAAAATGGGTGACGGGCATTGAGGAGGGCACTTGTTGGGAGGAGTACTGGGTGTTGTATGTAAGCGATGAACCACGGCAATCCACCCCCAAAACCAAGAGCACACTTTACACACTGTATGTTAGCCAATTTGACAATAAATTATATTAGAATATAAAATAAAATAAGTAAAATAAAATAAAAATAAATAAAATAAGATAGTCAACTTTATATTTTTAATTAAAAAAAATAAACTATTTTTTGAGAGCGTCAGGGAAGGGCGGAGAGAGCGGGAGACAGAGGATCTGAAACAAGGTCTGTGTGGACAGTGGAGAGCCTGATGCAGGGCTGGAACTCACAAACCTTGAGATCGTGACCTGAGCTGAAATCGACAGTTGGATACTTAACCACCTGAGCCTCCCAGCACCCCCGAAATAGTTAAATGTTTAACAGGTTATAACCAAAAATGAAATCTCATTTTAATAAAGAAGGATCATCGTGGGTAGGTGAGATAAGCAGGGGTATATTACAGATTTTAAAGATTTTTAAAAATAAGTTTATTCTTTATAATAGTTCCTTTTCATATTTCTTTTAACATTTTGTATTGTTGTAAAAATACACATAACATAAAAATTTATCATCGTCACCATTTTGAAGTACCATTCAGCAATGCTAAGTGCATTCACATCATCATGCAGCCGATCTCCACAATTTCCTCATCTTGCAGAACTGAAACTTTATACCATCAACCCCCGCCCCCGACCCCAGACCCGGGAAAACTGCATTCTGCTTTCTATCTTTCTGAATTTGACTATTCTAGCTCCCACACGTAAGTTAGCCCTACGGTATTTGTCTCTTTGTGACTGGCTTGATTCACTTAGCATAATGTCCTCTGGGTCGAGCCACGTGGCAGCACGTGCTAGTTTCCTTTCTTCTTAAGGCTGAATAATTCATTGGGTGGACACTTGGGTGGCTTCTGCCTTTTGGCTGTAGTGAATAATGCTATGCACACGGGTGTGCAAATATCGGTGCGAGATTCTGCTTTGCATCCTTTTGGCTACCTACCCAGGAGGGGTATTGCTGGATCATATGTTAATTCTCATTTTCATTGTTTGAGGGCCTGCCATGCATTCTGTGTTCCCTAGCAAGGCTCCATTTTATGTTCTTACCGACAGGGCACAAGAGTTCCTATTTTTTCACATCCTCATCGACACTTGCTATTTTATGGCCTTCTTTTTCTTTTCCTCCTTTCTTCTTTTTCCTCTTCTTCCTCTTCATCTTCTTCTCCTCCTTTGCCTCCTTCTCCTCTTCTCCTCCTTCTTCTGCCCTTTTTTTTATTTTTGACAGTAGTCGTCCTAATAGGTGTGAGACGATATCTCACCGTGATTTTGATTTCCATTCCTGGGTGCATGCTTCTTTCCATGTTCCCTGGGGATCCTCCATCAGAGCCGAAAGAAATAGAGATCACTTGAGCTCAAGTATTTCAGGAATAGTCTCATTCAATTTTACTTTCACAATGTCTTTATTATCATTTCAAAATATCTTGCTGCCGGTTGTCCTGGGAGCTCGGGATTCATCATTTCTTTGTTTGTAGGTGTTCCTCGGTTGCTGATGGTTCTGGATCTAGAGAATTCTTCAAGCACCTTCATTTCGGGATGGTGTCGGCGTTCTCGGAACTTCAATTCGCTGAGTGGCGAAGCCAGGGCTTCTGGTACATCATCCTACTGATGGCATCTCTCTGGTTCCTGAGGCTCTACCTCCATTACCTTAGTCAGTGGCTTTTCCTCCAGGCCATTTCAATTCCTGTTACAAAGTGAGTGCCTTCCCCTGAAAGTTAAAGCGATGCATTTTCGTCTTGATAGGCCAAATGAAAGTACAAAACTCCTCTCCGTCCATGTAGTGCAAGACCTAAAATGCAGCACAGACCCAGGATTTGGAAAGACAAAAAATGTCTTTATCTCAGAGCAGGAACGTCTATTGCATTCTCATCTTCTGGGCCTCGATTTACAAATACGTAACTGGCACATCGATATTTATTTCAAATTGAACAGAGTCAAGTATGTTCTAATATCTGAGCAGAATCCAAAAAGGAGTTTAGCAACAGTGTTTTATTCTGTTTTGATTTTATCACAGTGACTCTGGCTGAGAGTAGTTTAGAAGTAATGTAAGTATGATTTATCACCTATACGCACAGAGGCAAAGATTGCTTCTTCTGCAAAGTGATTGAATTCAAACAATTACCAAACTCAAGCCCAGGCAGCTTTCCGGGCCATTATACCCTGGAAAAAGATGATACTTTACAGGTTATCTCTCCATAAACATGATTCCATAGCTGGTATAGATAAGCAAACAGATAGAAATCAATATAAGTAAAATTCATTTTCCCAAATGTAGATGTTCCAGATAAAAGTAAAGATGTGTGTATATTTTCTTTCTTTTTTTTTTTTTTTTTTAACATTTATTTATTATTGAGAGACAGAGAGAGACTGCATGAGCAGGGCAGGGGCAAAGAGAGAGGGAGACACAGTATCTGAAGCAGGCTCCAGGCTCTGAGCTGTCAGCACAGAGCCCGACGCGGGGCTCGAACCCACAAACGCGAGATCATGACCTGAGCCGAAGTTGGATGCTTAACCGACGGAGCCACTCAGGCGCCCCTTTTTTTTTTTAATTTTTTTTAAGATATGTGTATATTTTCAACTAAGAGGACTGCATACAACTTTAAGACACTATGAAAAAGAATGTGTGTGTATACTATATACACACACATGTGGTTTTTTGTCATGTTTTGAAATTAAGTCACAAATACATGAATGCTCTAGAATATGCACATTTACATATAATAAATTACTGTAGCTTCACAGGAGAATTTTTACCTAGCTATTATTTTTCTTCCTTTCTTCTCTTTTTTTTTCCCCTCTCTTCCTCTTTCCCTTTCTTCCGTGTGAGGGCTTCCAAAGCAGAAGGGACAAATGTTGTATGCTCGAGCTAGTTGCTTTTTGCTAACGGCTCTTTTACTTCTTCAATTAAAAAAAAAAAAAAGCTTTACCTTTATCGGCTGCTAGTAAAATGGGACTGTGAGAAAAATATCTGGGCAGCCTGGTTGATCTGATTTCTTAAGCATCAGAAGACCCAAGATATGATAGGATATTTTGTCTAGATCTGTAGGCTCGAATCCTGAATTAGCTCTACACCCAACTGTAGTTGTGAGACAAGACAGTAACTACAGCCACCATGATCATTTCTCCTGCTCTGACTCTATGTTGGGCCCTCTGCTAAGAAATCTACGCACATTGCTTCATTTGATATTCACAACTGCATAGGAAGGAAGCATAAAGCTTCCGTCAAAGCAAAGGTCAGGGAGTAGATAAAATGAAGAACTCTTTTTAGTAGAGAGCTGCTAAGTAGGATACACAAGCAGAATTACAAAGGCTGAAATGCAGGGGAGGGAAAATTTAGAGCACGGTGAAGTCTCACTTTGCATGGAAAAAAGGTGCCAAGGCCTGGGTCAGTCTGTACTGGGCCTGCCTTGGTTTCAACCCTTAGGTTTTTAGGTTGTGTCACACTGTCCCTTTTAGAACAACTAAGAGATGCCCTATTTTTGTTGTTAGGAGAGCAGCGTTGTTTTCTATTTAAGGGTATATCTAGAGGAGTCACAGGAAAACTAATCACGTATGCTAAAGCTCAGAAGAGTTATTAGACTGATTTGTATTTCTGGTCCCTATCGGAGGTTGACCCATGGCTAGGTGCACTGATATATTTTGCATTTCGAATAGCCTACCTGTCAGTATGTGTTACTCGCAGGGCAGTTTTTATAGAATATAGAATGCTCTGCTCAGTGGATAGAATTGATATTCTTTCTATTGTTGCCTATGATACAAGAGCCACGGACAAGCTAGAAATAGCCTTTTACTGGAAAGTGAACTGTTGGGGTGGTACTTTGGGGTAGGGAAAGGTGAAGTTTCCTAACACCCGATTTGGGGGTAGTATTAAGTGTCATTGTTTGTATATTAAAAAAAAGAAAATGTGTCATTTAAAAAATTATTTTGTGTGCCTGGCATCTTGTATAATTTCTCTTGTTTACATGTGTGTGTTTGCTTTGTTCTCCTGCAGATTCCATTTTTCCCCTTTCACGGTTGAGCTTTGCTACCCATCTTCCTCACTTGCCATCAAAGAAGAGTTGCCCGTAGTGGTGGTGGGTCCTTTAATGCTGAATGCAGTGATACTTCCTTTGGTGCTGATCAGATGGGGCTGTCAGCTAATGTTTGCCTCCTGCCCTGATGTCTTGTCAAAATTAATCATTACCATGGGACTATGGACAGTTCTAGACCCATTGGCCGTGTTTATAGTGGATACTGTCCTCGGGGTAAGTCAAGTAAAATAATCGGGATATGAGTTCTTGACATAGAATTTAGCTTCAGTGCATGAATCAGCTGACATGAGAGGTTTCAAGAATCATGAGCAATTCACTATGTATCTTAAATTGAAGTTATTAAGCTTTCCACATCATAAAAAATTCTGGATGTCTATTATTATCCGTTGACGTGTTTTTAGCATCTTAAATGAACATTTGCAAAATAAGCAAGAAATAACGTTGGCGATCAGATCCAAACTAATTTTGGTGCATTTTCAAAAAAAAAAAAAAAACAAACCCTATTACAGCAAAGTCTTATTTGTAACTTTTTGTTGGTAACTTACTTTTTAGTAGTAAGGATTTTCACTGCCAAACTTTATTTAAAAAGTAATCATACAGTGGTTCCTTCAATTGGTTAGATTATTTATTTGCTTTGTGATCAACGACTCTTCTGTAATAAACACACTCAAGAAGAAGAAGAGCTTTTTAGACAATTCTAGGTAATAAATAAAATATAAAGCCTTCGTCCATAGGCATTTATTTTGACTTTTGTGATGCTAATAAAAGGACAGGAAATCTGAATTTTAACTAAATTTTTGTATTGTAGATCTGGCTATGAAATATAGCCCCAAGCAAGAGAGCGAACGGATACTATAAATAAATCAATATGATCAAATATTCATTTAAAAATTATCTTACTTTATCGAATAATATTCTACAATGGGTATATTTCTCCTATCAGGAAGAAAAAGGAAGGTTTCCCGATGGGTTTACATAGGTCGAGACTGTATTCATTGTGCCAAGCAGATCAAAGAGGTGGGGCATTTTGATGGACTCTACTTGTTAAGTGTTTGAAATGTGCTTTTAGAACTAAAGACCAAATTGGTGTTCAAACTGCATCGTGAAGATAGTGTCCTGGGTGCTGTGGTAGACAGCTAGGATGGGCAAAGCCAGTCACGGTTTTATTTCTGTCTCTCAGGTCGCACAATGCTGCAGCAGGTTTTCTCAAGGATCCTGGGCTTGCATCACTTGGGGGTCTTATTAAATGCAAATTCTGATTCGGCAGCTGGAGTGTGGGATTCTGCATTTTAACAGATTCCTAGGCGACACCAGAGATGTTGGCCCCATGGGCCAGACAGGGTGCCGGATGTTTTACTGAGAAGGCCTCTCTCCCTTTCCTTTGTTTGCCAGGTGGGGCTTTCACTTCTTCTGGGTTCCTGGGTTGTTCTCAACAAGACCGGGACCTAGGTGCACTGAGTCCCTTAATGGGTTGTTAAGCTTTGTGTGGGCATTCTGCCTGCGTATTTTGCATTAGAATGACCTCTGCTAGAAAGGCTTAGAACCTGCAGATAAGTGCAGTAGTTGACCCTGCGACCATGTAGATCATTTAACATTATTAAAATGAATTAAAATCAATGCACTTTGAACCTACCAATGTATCTAGTTTCTGGTCCCACTGCTGAGGATTCCGGGAAGAGCCACATACCAAGGACAGTTGATCAGTGTTTGGAAGGCCCGATTGTTTCCACGTTCAAACCTGCAACTACCCTCTTAAGCCTCAATACCGTCTAACACCTTGATGACAGGTCCGTAGAGGTTGTGTTTTCAACCCCATCTCTAAGTGTTTCCACCCTGATCGTTGGCCGCATTTCTGATTCTGAGTGGATTGAGCTGGAGCCAGTTGGACTTTGTCCACATTCCCACTTTCCTCAGACCCCAGGTGAGAGAGGACGAGACCACGCCCTCAGGTTGGTTGAGCAGGAAGTGTAGAGAAACATGCTGTGGACATTCTGGTAGCATCATGTTCCATGGCATCTCAGAATGCCTTCCAGAGGCCTGAGGTGCGTATTGAGCAGATGGGGCGCCGGTGTGATCCGCGACACCACATGTGAAGCCATTTGGAGAGGATGAGCGGCTATGTCTATGATCTTCTGAGATCTCCTCGT
Source organism: Panthera uncia (assembly GCF_023721935.1). Taxonomy (NCBI): domain Eukaryota; kingdom Metazoa; phylum Chordata; class Mammalia; order Carnivora; family Felidae; genus Panthera; species Panthera uncia. Next base: position 17,857,068 of record NW_026057581.1, read on the forward strand.
ACAGAATGTCTGCAGCCCTCTCGGAATGGCTTTCTGTATTCCAGTCGAGTCCTCTAGAGAGATTAATAGCTGAAGGGTCCACTGTATCAAAGGCAGCTGACACAACGAGCAGTCTTAATATACTCTGGGGCCTCTGATGTAATCTATAGGAAAGTAGCCTCCAGCAGGGCCATCTCAGAACCAGTTCAGAGGTCTGTAACCCGATGGAAGCTGACTTGGACTCTAATAGATGAGTATGGCACCCATATCCTTCTCCACTTGGAAAGAAAAGCTGAAGGCTCGTTCCCCATCTGCACAATTATTGATTCTCCAATTAGAATCCATCATGCTTCATTGCAGATGACATCTAATTTTTCTGTCTTAAGAAAAAAAAAAAGTTTAAAGCTGCATGTAACCCACAGAGCAGCAGCACTGGAGTCTACACATGGACACTCCCAATAATTAAATCTAAATACACTTTTTAACATGCTCTCCAGGGGCGCCTGGGTGGCTCAGTCGGTTGAGCGTCCGACTTCGGCTCAGGTCATGATCTCATGCTTCATGGGTTTGAGCCCTGCGTCGGGCTCTGTGCTGACAGCTCAGAGCCTGGAGCCTGCTTCAGATTCTGTGTCTCCCTCTCTCTCTCTGCCCCTCTTCTGTTCGCGCTTTTTCTCGCTCTCAAAAATAAATATACGTTAAAGAAATTTTTAAACAAACAAACAAAAAACCAGAAAACAAGCTCTCCGGTGATGGAACAGCGCACCAAGTTTTCGAGGTGCTTCTCTAAAGCAGTGGTTCACAAAAAGGGGTCACTGGACCAATGGCATCAGTTTTACCAGGGAACTTAACTGCAGTGCAAATTGAAATGTAAAATCTCAGGCCCTGCACCAAGTCTGTGGAGTCAGAAAGTCTGGGAAGGAGCCCAGCCTCTGAGAAGGGGTTACTGTGTTTTAACAAGTCTTCCAGATGATTCTCATGCTCATTAAATTTAGAGAACTACTGTTCCACATGCCTTCATAGTTATCACAGACTGAATGTCACTCATGAGACTGGAGTTGTCTCAGTTCATACTTCCAGTTCTTTGAGCCCTTCTTTTTAGCAGATAAGCCCAGGGATCACTTGTATTGGATCCTGGTAGGCCCGCCAAGAGAGGCTACCTTATTTTCCTGATAGGTTTTGTTCTGGATCAATTTTTTTTTATGGCAATCTAAAAGGAGATGTGGCAGATGCAATGGTTTGAGGCTGAGGCATTGAGTGGCTGTTGATGGTGCTAATAACATTTTGTTAGTCTCTCAGTTTGCTGGTTCAGAAGTTGACAATGAATTCCCAGACCCCCACTGATGATACAACAGTTCCACTGAGTTCATAAATTCTTTTCGTGCCTAAGCCCCAATCTAGATAAAAAGTAGAGGAAGCATTTGCTATTGAATGTTTTAATTGATCAGCATGTATTTATTGACTATATAATCTCTGCCCGGGATTTTCTTTTTCTTTTAAGTTTATTCATTTATGTGGGGGTGGAGGGGAAAGGGCAGAGGGAGAGAAAGGGAGGGAGAGAGAATCCCAAGCAAGCTCCAAGTTGCCAATGCAGAGCCCACCGCAGGGCTGGAACTCGCAAAACCGTGAGATCCTGACCTGAGCCGAAACCAAGAGTCTGATGCTTAACCGACTGAGCCACCCAGGTGTCCCTCTCTGCGTAGGATTTTAAAAGAAACAGAATAAGTTTGAGGTTGTTTCTGCCCTCTGTATAGATAGTGAGAAAAGAATAGCACATAAGAACCAAGATCAAACAAAAGGCAGAATACAAGTGTCTTCATTCAGCCAATCATTCTTGAAAATCCATCAGAAATGGTCATGGTGTCATAGGAAGAGCATGGTAATAGAGCAATTTCCAAGGGGAAATTGGGTTCTGGTCCCAGCTCTGCCATTTGTCAGCCAGATGACGTTGGATAAGTCAGTTAACCTCTTCAATCTTCAACTTCTTCATATGTATCACAAAAAAAGTAGTAACACCTACAAATAGCGACACCTACCATACTCGTTTCACAGTATTGTTGGGACAGCCAGCTGAAAATACACTTTGAAAAATGTAAGGCACCACACATCAAAGATGAAAAGAATGAGGATAAAGATTGTAATGAAGTGATACGACTTACGCTGTGTATACAACATCAGGTAGAACAGCCATGGCCCCAGTGATCCAGGCAGGAACGTACAACCTAACTGGAGAATCACACACAAAGAGGAAGTATGGGCAGTGTGTTCTGAGTGCCTTCTGGTAGGCCTATCATCATTCCTTTATATCCTTTATTTTTTTTATTTTTATTTTTTAAAAATTTTTTTAATGTTTATTTATTATTGAGAGACAGAGAGGCACAGAGTGTGAGCAGGGGAGGGGACAGAGAGAGGGAGAGACACAGAATCCAAAGCAGGCTCCAGGCTCTGAGCTGTAAGCACAGAACCTGACGCGGGGCTCGAACTCACAAACTGTGAGATCATGACCTGAGCCGAAGTCGGTCGCCTAACCAACTGAACCACCCAGGCGCCCCCCTTATATCCTTTAAATCTTTGTTCAAATGGCACCTTTTCTGATTGCAGTATTTAATAATACACCCCCATCCCTCCTACACTTTTTTTCTGCTTTACGTTTTTCTTCGAGATTCTATCTTCTTATATGCCATATGTATCACTTAATCTTACTTACATGCTTACTATCACTTCCTTCCCCTCTCCCCAACCCCCAACTTAAAAGTAAGCTCCAAAAACAGGGCTTTCGTCCAATTTTATTCACTGTCTTACCTCCAGAGCTTAGTGACACATGATGGGCATTCACAACAATGTGTGTGGATCAAACGAGTGATCAACATCTATTGATTAGATTATGTTATTGGCATCAAATATATGCCAATATATTTTTGTTTGTTTGTTTTTCAGCAGTGAATACTGCGTCTATTTCTCTTCCTTTAAGAAATAGTAGAAAGATAAGATCTAGAAGAGGACAGGTATACGGCAACACTTACAGATCTTCTGCCTAAAGTCCAAGTGACGGTTCTGTGTTCTGCAAGGTAGACTGAGTGACAAGTACAGAATATAAAAATCAAAGTTTTGGCGTAACAGTGAAAGAACAGACAGTTGCGAGTCAGAAGATCTGACTTCTAGTCCTTGCCCAAATGTTAAAGGATACTTTGGTAAAGGGAAAATACAGATTAACCTCTCTAGGCTTCTGATTTTATCTATACATATGTGATATGGATTAGTTTTGAACATGCCCTTTTAAGCTATACTTACATAGTTTCCTGTTTCAAAAGTGAAGAAATTCTTCCTCCTTTCTTACGTTGAAGAAAACATACCTTATTTACATTTATATTGCATATTACTTCCACCTGATATCAGAGTCATAATTACAGAACATTTATGTTTTATAAAACTCAAAGGTCAAAGATGTCAAATGACAATGTTCTAGGTCCTCAACATTTAATATTGTTTTTAAAGACCTCATTGCCTTGTATTTATTTCAAACTCAGTAGAGGATATGCTTTTCCTTGTCTCTAATAAGGACTTATTGTTAAATTGACCTAATGTAAACTTTGGTTTCCAAGCTCACATTAAATAGCCTGATAACTTTTTTATAAGTTTCTAAAATAAGCCATCTATTTTATGCATAGCACAAATTAAATTCCTTTCAAATCTGCTTCAGAGAGAAAGGGATCTTTCCACCATCATATTTAATTTCTTCATATCTTGTGCTCATTAAATTCAGAAGTTAATAGTACATAAATAATATATGGCTTTCACTTTATGAATTACATGTAGAGTGTACACATTTAAAAGCTTATAGGGAAAACGAGGAGAAAAAAAAAACCTAGCAAACCAGCCATGCAAGCCAAGGGGTTTTCTTTTCCTTTACAGCTGAAGATCTGGTGGTCTTTACTACCCTGAAAATTCAATTTAAAAACAAATTGTGGTATCATATGGTTTTTGTGTATAAAATTAATCTCGCTTGATGATCAGTGTTTCCATCCTAATTTTTTTTTTAATTTGTATTTTTTTCCCTCAGCGGCTTACACAGAATGGGGAGACTCCCGTAGCTGACGCAGCAAAGCTGTACTGGGTGTTTGTAAGAACCATGCAGTCGGGAATTCTCGGTGTCATGCTCACAGTGCTAATTTACATCCTCCTGTTCATCATTTCTTCTTTGATTTTGTATTTGTACTGTCTCAGGTAAGGTGCTTCAATCTTTTTTGGGTCTTTAGAGTGTTCAGTCTTGTTCTGCAGTCAGGCTGTGAGACTGTGGTTGAAGAAGAGAAGTTAGAATCACATCTACCCATCTAAGATAGAAATGTCCTTGGTTGTTTGTAGCAACTGTCATGAAAATCAGCTGAGAAATTAATTGACTTTTGGGGGAAAATTTCTCCATAATGGAGAGATCACATTTTTCTGCAAATCATTGTACTTAGCGCTTCCAACTAGGGGCCAACAAGAAACAAGGAGTAATCCCGTGATACCCAAAATATTCTGGTAAGTTTCTTGGGCAGCTCATGTAAAATTCTTTTTTTCTCCTCCTTCCAACCCACTCTCTTTCCATTCTTCCTGCCCCCGCCAGAATCACCAATAGAAGAATCACCCTGCAGCTTTTATCCTGAATGTCATAGGATCTGGTTTTCCAGTTTGCTCATTTGGCAAGCAATGTATGTGAATGAAAAAGATGAGAGAAGCAACAAATTTGAGGCAGCACGAAAAGGGCTAGGAACACATTTCACTCTGTTGATGGTGTCCTTTGTTGTGTAGAAGCTTTCGAGTTGGAAATAGTCCCACTTACTCAATTTTGCCTTAGTTGCCTGTATTTTCAAAAGCTATTTTCATATCCGTGTAATCGTTGTCAAATACAATGTCATGAAGCTGGATATCCATTTGCATATGGATATCCAGTTTTCACAGCACCATTTGTTGAAAAGATCATCCATTACCCACTGTATATTCTTGGCATCCTTGTTGAAGATTGGTTGACTGTATATACGTGGATTTATTTCTGGGATCTTTAGTTTGTTCTATTGGTCTAAATGTCTGTATTTATGCCATCACCACACTGTCTTAATTACTGTATCTTTGTAACATAATCCAGCAACTCCACTTCTAGAGATTTATCCAAAAGAAATACAATCAGGATCTCAAAGAGATATTAGCACTCCCATGTTCATTGCAGCATTATCCACAATTGCCAAGATAGAAAAACAACCTAAATGTTCAACAGCAGATGAATGGATAAAGAAAATATTGTGGAGGGGTGCCTGGGTGGCTCAGTCAGTTGAGTGTCTGACTTCAGCTCAGGTCATGATTTCATGGTTCATGGGTTCGAGCCCCACATCAGGCTCTGTGCTGACAGTTTGCTCAGAGCCTGGAGCCTCCTTTGGCTTCTGTGTCTCCTTCTCTCTCTGCTCCTTCCCCACTTGTGCTTTGCCTCTCTTAAAAATAAATAAATGTTAAAAAAATAAGAAAAAAAGAAAACGTTGTGGACACACACAATGGAATATTATTCAGCTTTGGAAAAGAAGGTCATCTTGCAATATGTGACAATGTGGAAGAACCTTGAGAACATTATGCTAAATGAAATAAGCCAGTCACAGGAAGACAAATACTGTATGATTCCACTTATATGAAGCATCTAAAATAGTCAAAGTCATAGAAGCATAGAGTGGAATGGTGATTGTTAGGGTCTAATGGGGAGGGGGAAATAGAGAATTGCTTTACAGCAGACATAAAGTTTCACTTACGCAAGATGATTTAGTTTTGAGATCTGCTGTACGACATCAGGCCTATAATTAACAATACTCTATTATACACTTAAAGATTATTAAGAAAGTATATTTCATGTTAAGTGTTCTTACCATAATTAACAAAGAAAAAAGTGCTAGGAGGAGGTCAACACAAGTGTCTCTGAAAGCATACATAGAGCAAAGGAACCAAGACAGGTCTGGAAGAGGATTGGGGCAGAAACCAAAGACATCAGTGGAAATATAACCCTTGAGTAATTTTCAGAGGTTTCGTATAATTTGGCTGGAGAAAAACAGAAGAGAACACATTCACGGGCAAAGGAAAGATGTGTGAACCCACGTGATCATGAGAAAGTATGACATATTTGGCCACTCCAAAGTTTTTTAATATGGCTGGAGTACAAGATAAGGGATGATGGCAGTTGGCTGAGATAAGATTAGAAATGTAGTCAGGGACTAGATGATAAAATTATTGAATATCAGGGTGCCTGGGTGGCGCCCAGTCAGTGGAGCATCCAACTCTTGATTTTGTCTCTGGTCACGATCCCAGGGTTGTGAGAACGAGCCCTGCATTGGACTCTGCATAGGCCCTGAGTCAGGCCCTGTGTTGAGCATGGAGCCTACTTAAGATTCTCCCTCTCTCTCTCTCTCTCTCTCTCTCTCTCTCTCTCTCCCCCCATTTGCCCCTTTCCTGCGTGCTCTCTCTCTCTCAAAAAAATATTAAATATCATGTTGTGGAGTTTGAATTTGTTCTAATGGTAAGGTGAAAAGAATGGAAGATTTTAAATAACTTTAATTTTAGGACAATAACTCTACTAGGAGAAAGGAAAGTGGATTTAATAGTGGTCAGGTTGAACTAAAGGAAATCTAATGAGAAAGCCGTGAGTATCAAGAGCCTTAACTAAAGAGAACGACATGGGAAGTGGACCGTTGTGGCATATTGAAGAAATAGGTGACACATAATAGGACCTTTGGCCTTGTTGGAAGTTGAAGATGAAGGAAAGGGTGGCATTTAGCATAACCTTAGGTTTTGGAGTTGGGTAGAAAGGTGGATGGTGGTAGCATTCTCAGAGACAAAGATTACAGAGAGTAAACATTTGGAGGAGGTAGACGGTGAGTTCAATTTTTATTCATATTGACCTTAAGGTATCTTGGCTATTGTCAAGGGAAAAAAAAAACATCATAAGAAGTCAGATCGATGAGTAGAGCTCAGGGAAAACAATAATGACCGTGAATTCATGTGGAGGACGTCTTGAGTGTCATTGCTTGTAGGGTAGATGCTTGATTGCAGTAGGCTGAGTGAAGAATAAGGACACAGAGTCAGGATTTGCTGACTATGTTTGTTTGTTTGTTTTATTTTTAATACAAAGCTATGCTGTAAATGGAAAATGTGGAAAATGGTCGGAAAAAGATATTTTTTTTATAAAAGAATGGTTTTTAACATGGGTGTGGTCTGAATATATTTATGTGCATATATGAAAATTCTACAAGGAGGAAAAATATTGCAAATGCTTAAGCAAGGGAGAGTGACTGAGTGAGGAAGTCTCTGAAGACAGGAGGTTGAGCACATATGGAGACAAACCCGGGACTTTATGGGGCGCCTGGGTGGCTCAGTCGGTTAAGCGGCCGACTTCGGCTCAGGTCATGATCTCACGGTCCGTGAGTTCAAGCCCCGCGTCGGGCTCTGTGCTGACAGCTCAGAGCCTGGAGCCTGTTTCAGATTCTGTGTCTCCCTCTCTCTGACCCTCCCCCGTTCATGCTCTCTCTCTGTCTCAAAAATAAATAAACGTTAAAAAAAAAATTAAGAAAAACAAACAAACAAACAAACAAAAAAAAACAAAAAAAAACAACCCGGGACTTTATGAAATGAATCTTGTCACTCGATGTGATAAGGGAAGAGATAAGGGTGAATGCAATGGCATGGGGGTTCCTGGCAGGGTGCTGAAGGAATTCACATATGATAGTCATTGTAATTTTCTGTGAAATGGGAGATGAGCACACCCCTCCATTCTTCCTTTCTTAGATCAACAACATAGCTGCCTTAAAGTTGTACGTCCCTGGGGGAGGGAAGACAGTCTTCCCTGATCATTCACTTTCCATTTGACTACTAACTTGTCCTATGGCCCCAGGCAAGGATGTTCATTTGCTAGATTTCTGGCATTTTCTTGTATAACTTGTTAAGGATGACACATATGTGTAGCTATTACAAGAGGCTCCACACGAAGCATTACTCTATTATTTAAAATGACTAGGGTCTCCTAGAGAAGTTGAAGAAATCAAATAGTGTATCATACAGTTTAGACTTTCATAGGATTACAAACTTATCAGATAATGTTATGTACCATTTATTACCGTATCAGTATACTCTTCTCACTTATAGGAAGGTGGATGTTTACAACCAAACATTTCTTTGTCTGAGGTTCACATTAAAAAAAAATTTTTTTAATGTTTATTTGTTTTTGAAGGGGAGAGAGAGACAGAGCAGGAGGTGGGGAGGGGCAGAGAGAGAGGGAGACACAGAATCTGAAGCGGGCTCCAGGCTCTGAGCTGTCAGCCCAGAGCCTGACGTGGGGCTTGAACTCACGTAAGGTTCACATTGTTATTATCAAGATTGCTTGTGAAGTATGGAAAAATAAGCATCGAATTTATGCACCAAATAGCTAGGATTTAATATTTTGCTGCCTCAGACCAAGAGTTGTTTGCTTTAAAATAAAACAGAAGGGTTACCCCCTGGGAACGTGTGTGTAGGAAGGGTGGGAAGCCCTGTGATGGATGGATAAATGATTAGGGAAAAACAAAGGTAAACGAAGTGTATGGACATCATAGAGAATGAGCCTGAAAAAGTCCAGGAGGAATAAAGAAGTTTTATTCACTCTCTCGATCTTAGCCCCTCACTGCCTTCCATGCCGATCCTATTCTATCAGAACCAGGCATGCTCGGTAACCCCCAGGTTTTGCTTGTGTTTAGAAGCAGGTGCCCTCAAAATATCTCTACATGGTGATAGAGATAACAGTAATCTCCTACAGGGAAAATACCTGTATTCTTCGTAGGCATAAAGTCGCTCTTATACGTCAGCTGAAAGAGCTCTCTTTACTGATGTTTGCACAACGTCTCTCTCTAAAACGCTAAATAGCTGAGTGGCGCTGTTCATCTACACAGCAAACGCTGCCACCAGTGGAGGCATCTGGTCAATGAAGCAGGGTCTGCTGTGGCCTAAAAGTAGACAAAATGACACGAAATCACAAGAACTCATCTTGTGCCAGTCTGGATTTGTGCATGTTGACTGATGTAGGTTAGCATTCTTAATCCAAATATTAAGGCAATGATCCTAAATCTTCTGGGCTTTTGGATCAGTCCTGTCAAAACATGCGATAAAGTGGCTAGTATTACAGGAACATAGAGGAGATCAAGTCTGTTGCGTAGGCTGTGAACAGAATTTTGTCTAGCTCTGTAGACGCTCTACATTATAAATGTAGAGTAAATGTAGAGGCTCTAGATTGGACCCTATTGAGTTTGGCTTTGGATCTTATTCCTCCAAAAGCCTGAGTAATTTATTGCTGAAGGGGTTCTACTAGAAAATTCTCACGCGTCATAGTTCTAGTGGGAGAGTTGACCTGTACGAGGACGTTCTGGACCTGAGTGTGGTTATTTGAACTGGATTTTATGACTATAAAAAAGCATTAATCTTTTTAAGTTATTTTTTCCTTATTATAGGAAGACTGTGTTATTTAGGAAAAAAATTGACACTATAGAAGAGAATCAAAACATAAATTTTAAAAACACCAATAATGTCACCATCTAGACAAAGTGGTGTTAATCTTTTGGCAAATTTATTTCAATTTTTCCCCCCATATATTGATTTCTACAAAGCTGAAGTTATTCTGTAAGAATAATTACATATGTTGATTTTACACTTAATATTCTATGATAAATATTTTCATATTCTTTACTTACTTCATGAACATTTAATGCCCACACATTTTTTATAGCATATAAGCAGTATAAAATATTTAAATATTTATTTATTCCTGGACAACAGATTGTTTCTCATTTTTTTTTTTTTTTTTGCATCTTATGAATAATTCTGATGAACATCTTAAGACTCAGGGTCTTGTTCACATTTTAGATTATTCTTTGAAGAGTGTCCTAGAGACCCAGAAACACTCTTCCAGACAGTATGATGTTTATAAGACACTTGATCTAGTTTCAAAATTGTGTTTTAGAGACTTTGTATGCATTTATACATGCCAGAAGCACATGGGGATCTTACCAAATCACATTCACATCATGTATTAACTTTTTTTAACCTAATAGAAGAAATGGGATCTCATCTTTTTCTACATATGCTCTCTTTTGTTTCTAGTTACTAAATATTCTTAGTAGGCTTAACGCTCAGTTGTATTTTTTCTTTGTGAATTGCCTTTTAAATGTCTCTTTGCCTCTGCCTTTCTTTCTAAAGAGTATCCAAATGTTTTCTTTACTGAGTTATATGAGTTTTATACATATGACACAATTAACTCTTTTGTCATATTTTAACATATTTAACACATTTTAGCATATTTTAATTCTTCATTTGACAATTAACTTTTAAATGTATTTTTGATAGTTTAGAAAAATAGCTATTATAATTAATATGCAGTAGAGCCTTTTGATCATTATTAGACTTATCTAAATGTATCTTAAGGTAAAAGAATCCTTCCTCATTCAGAAATTCTGTAACTATTTACTTCTATTTTTGTAAAATTTGTATTTCGTTCATTGAACCCCTTACCATAAGCCATGTAGAGTTCATTTGATACAGATAGTGTCAAGATTTAAACAAGACACCTTTTATTTTATTTTACTGGTCTTTTCTATAAGTTGGTATTATCTCTAATTAGCTGTTGTGCTATTTTGTTTTACTTTGAGAAATTTTAATTGTCAGCTTATGTTTCCAGTGTGATAAATGGAGCTCCTCTTTGGTAGAGCCTCTTTAAAAAAATTTACATTAAAAATGTTTATTTATTTTGAGAAAAAGAAAGTGGGAGGAGGGACAGAGAAAGGAGAGGGAGAGAATCGCAATCAGGCTCCAAGCTGTCAGTGCAGAGCCTGACGTGGGGCTCGAACTCATGAACTGTGAGATCATGACCTGAGTCATAATCAAGAGTTGGACGCTCAACTGACTGAGCCACCAAGCGCCCCTAAAAAATTTACATTTTGACAAACTTTAGATGGCCATCTTATAGGCATTGGCATGACGAAACACTGATGACCGTCTACACCTCACAGGGTGCTTGCTTCATTTGCATCACTGCGCGTCCCACATAACCCTTCTGAGGAAAGCCTTTGTTGATATTATATGGATCCCTCTTCTTGATATTATATGGATCCCTCTCCTCTAAATCCCTTATTGGAGTCATCCAGAAGAACTACAGGCTGCTTACATATTTGTTTATAACATTCAGAGAATGAGAAATCACTTAAATGTCAGATTTGTTTAAGCTTTTATATTCTTGGGAGCTGTACACAAATCGGAAAGACTGGTACTCAAGTTAATTAGTTTTTGGGGTGTGGATGTGTCTTCCTAATTATTGACTTAATAGTTCCAAATAGCCTGATAAATTTTAGCTGCGGACACTTATTACTTAGGAAAATTAATTTGGATGAAAATAATTTAAAGGTAGGTTTTGATGAGGATATTATGAGCATATTCATTGTCTAGGGAATACATATAAGATAATCAAAGATTTTCCACTTTCCGAATCAATCTTCTTTAAAATAAAAGCAAAATATTATTTATCATGTAGGGAAAAAATTCTAAAAATTCTCTAACTACTGTAGAGCTAAACAATTTTCATACCTCCTGAACTTGCCACCTCGTGACGGGCACTCAGTGCCCTGCTTGTATAGGAATATATCTATTTAAAAGATTTGGATGCTACATTGTGTCAGCTCCAGCAAACTGAATGATTACAACCAAATTAGTTCATTGCTGTGGGTCCAGATAATTCATTGATCGTTCATTATTCAAAAGCCCATCAGTATCCCCGCTCTGTGCCTTAGGCCCTAAGCTCTTCGGTGTGGGCAGCTGAGTTCCTGCTATATGCTGATTCCCCTTCTGTCTTTTCTTCAGCAAGTAGAAGGATCTATTTCTACCCCAACTAACCCCATCTGTAGCTGCAAGAAGCTGGGTCGGAGATAAACTGAACATTTTTTGACATAATATTCTCTTGTAAATATATAATAAAAGTGGCTCAGTTAAATCTAAATCATTCGTCACTTGATAAATTGGCTTTTGGTAAATTGACCTTCTTCTGATACCTCTAAGATAAAAGAAACTAAAATAGTCTACCACAATTTTTTTTTAATTTTTTTTTAACTTTTTATTTATTTTTGAAACAGAGAGAGACAGAGCATGAACGGGGCAGGGACAGAGAGAGAGGGAGACACAGAATCGGAAGCAGGCTCCAAGCTCTGAGCCATCAGCCCAGAGCCCGACGCGGGGCTAGAACTCACGGACCACGAGATCGTGACCTGAGCCGAAGTCGGACGCTTAACCGACTGAGCCACCCAGGTGCCCCTACCACAATTTTTATTTTCATCCCGAACTCGCAGGAAACTGGGTATGTGAGTCTTGACCAATGGCAAGCAAGTGTCAAAAAGGTATGTGTACCTGGGTAAAGTGACAATGTACACACTCTCTTTTTGGCACAGTCCATATCGCTGGCATGGGCTTCTTTTGGGCCACTGGAATGAGAAATGTCCTTTCTTACTTCTATGTAAGTATCTCCATCTGATAGTGTAGGTCACATGCACGAACCAGCGTCGTTCCCTCCTTCTCTCTGTCATATCCTGTATAATCCATAAAACTCTCTGTGAAGGATTTTTATCTTAACTTATCACTAAAATCATTGAACAAACAAGTGATCAAACACAAAGAACAACTGTTTTGCTTTGCTTCTACAAAATAATGAGGACTACATGTGCGTCAAATGGCAGGTTACACTCTCAAACCATGTATCTAAAATGTTACATAAGTAGGTCAGAATCAAAAAGAAATCTAGTGGCAAAATGACATGGAACTAGGACTGCAAAGGGCAAAGGTGTTGACTGTAGAATTCACCATTGTCTTCTCTGTACCCAGAAAAGTGTTTAGAACACAATAGACACCCAACAAATATTGGTTGCAATGAAAACACGAATAAAGGAATGCATTTTCTTAATATTGAAGACGTGCCCCTTTCGATAAAATATGGTTCACAGACTGTAAGTTCAAATGACTCTAGTCCCCGACTGCTTTTCATTTTTAACTCTTCACTGGAATATAATGAGGAGGTGTGAAAAAGACATACACACAGCTCTCAGGTGTGTTAATCTGACTTATCCAAGTGATAAAAAGAATAGATTTTAAATTTGAATTCTCTGGCAACATCCAACTTCAAAAAATTATAGCGCAAAGAGGAGTCGAAAAGGAGTCGCAATGGTGCCCACAGCAGAGTAAATGAAAAGCATTTATAGGCATTGTATGCAAAAAGTCCAGAGGACCCAGGGGAGGGCTGAACATGTCATAGACACAGAGTGCTTTGTAACTCCCTTCTTGGCGGTTCTCAGCTGTGATTTGGTGTCTCCAAAGCTCAATTCCATTTGGCCCAATCTTCGTTCTCTACCACTCTCTCCAAATCATTTTTTTCTTTTTATTCATCTGGTGAGTAGGTTCATATGAGGCTTGCTTAGATGCTCAGAACTGCGGATGGATTCTTAGTGATTTTGGTCACATTTGTAAAGGAGCCATCGTTCTGCAAGGACACAAATGGTTGAAGGTGCCTCAGCCTTTAGTCTGACTTAAGTGCTTAGGCAGCATTTTTTTTTTTTTTTTTTTTGTCATTAATAGTGATCATGAGTCAGGACCTCTCACCAGCCCTGTGCTTTCCCAGTGGTCAAGGCCACACAGCTGAATTTGATTTGAGAAAATGCCACTGCAGTTCTTCTGGTTCACCCCAATCTTTAAACTTTGGGTTTTCCTGTAAAAATGATCTGCCTACAGTAGCACCCGGGTGGCTTAGTGGGTTGAGCGTCCAACTTCAGCTCAGGTCATGATCTCATGGTTTGTGAGTTCGAGCCCCATGTCAGGCTTGCTGCTGTCAGTGCAGAGCCCGCTTTGGATCCTCTGTCCCCCTCTCTTTGCCCCCACCCCCCGCCGGCGCTGTCTCAAAAATAAATCAACATTAAAAAATAATTTATCTGCCTGCATCACCTGAGTCAGCACCCTCACGGGAATAGAAGACAGTATGAACTGGACCTTGTGGTCATTAGAATGAACCACTGAACCAGCAAGAATAGAATTCTAAGTCTAATATATAGTGAAAAATTCAGGACCTGCTAACATCATTTCCTTTTCAAAGTTGAGGAAACCAAGCCTTAGTGACTTTACGTAATTTGCCTAAGGCTGCACAGGAGGCCAGTGGCTCAGCTGATGTCCACATGCGGCCTTCAGACATCCGGAACCTGCAATACTAATTGTCCCTCGTATTTCTTACTTTTTCTACACAATGAGAAGACTTAAATTTCATATTTGTGGTTAATTTTCACCTAATGAATGAATACAATGTCGTGGTCTGATACCTGGATTGAAGACTGTTAGGCCTGGCTTGAATCTTGGCTTGTGTGTCTTTGGCAAGGGTTTTACCTCTATGATTCTTTAAAATGTGGACAGTAAATAAAGAGTAAAACTTTGTTTTTTAGAGTCCACATATGAGTGAAATCGTGTGATGTGTGTCTTTCTCAGTCTGACTTATTTCACTTAACATCATAGCCTCTAGATCCGTCCATGTTGTTGCAGAGGCACAGTTTCGTCCTTTATTTTATGGCTGGGTAACATACACACACACCCACACATACACCACACTCTTTTCCTTCCATTCACCTATGGGTGGACCCTTATGTTGCTTTCATATATTGGCCATTGTAAATAATGCTGCAGTAAACATAGGGGCACATGTATCTTATCAAATTAGTGTTTTCATTTTCTTCGGGTAAATACCCAGTAGTGGAGTTATAGGATCAACCAAATAAATTAATAAACAACAACAACAAAAACCAGAATTAGACCTGTAAGTACAGAGAATAAACTGATGGTTGTC
>NW_026057581.1:17871946-17928744 GCF_023721935.1 Panthera uncia
AAAAAAAAAAAAATTGCAAGAAGTAGCTCTACCTTCCCCACTCCACCCCACTGCCTCATCCCTTACCCTGTTTCCTTTTCCTCCATAGCATGTATGATACGTTCAGTTACGTACCCAATGTTTCTCTTCCCTGGCGCGCCATTTGAGTAGAGCAAGGACTTGGTCTTATTCGTTCAGTTCCATGTGTCCATATTGCCCTGGTAGGAGGTAGATTTGAGTACATAGATTTTGAGTGGAAGGTTGAGTGAATGAACTAATGAATGAATGTGCTTTGAACAGAGCCTTTCATTTTATTTTATTTTATTATTTTATTTATTTGTTTATTTTAAAAATATAACTTATTGTCAAATTGGTTTCCGTACAGCATCCAGGGCTCATCCCAACAAGTGTCCTCCTCAATGCCCATCACCCACTTTCCCCTCTCCCCAACCCGCCATCAACCCTCAGTTTGTTCTCAGTATTTAAAAGTCTCTTATGGTTTGCCTCCCTCCCTCTCTATAACTATTTTTTCCCCCTTCCCTTCCTCCGTGGTCTTCGAACAGAGCCTTTTATATAATGAGTCCTAAATAAATATTATTTATAATTCTTATACTTAATTGATCTTTTCCCAAATAGTTTACTGCTGTGATCAATTTTCAACACGCTGTTTTCCTTTTTTATTTTATTCTGCCATGGAAAATTCATGCTCAAAGAGAGAACTACATTAAAAAAGGGGGTGGGGGAGGATGGTTAAGTATGATGATGAAATCAGCAATTGACGAAAATCTCGTGAAATCTCAAAAGGTGTTAATATTCTGGAAACTTAGACTCACTAGAAGTCATTAAACTAGAAGTTTGGTTGAAAGATGAGTGCCAATTTCTCCCAGTCTTTTATTTTTCAAGACAAAATTCTGTATCTTTCCATATATAGCCTTTCTCTTCCTTCTAAATCTCAGCCTAGGGGAGATTTCCAGAATGAGTCATTTATTTCCATCACTTCCAGACATGATTTATGCCTCCTCAATTTTTTTTAGAATTTTTAATCTCTCATAGAGCATTTAAAACTTCTTAGTTGTAGGCCACGTGGATGACTTAATCAATTAAGCTCCCGACTTTTGATTTCGGCTCAGGTCATGATCTCACCATCATGGGATTGAGCCCTTAGATGGGCTCGATCCTGACTGTTGAGCCTGCTAGGGATTTGCTCTCTCCCTCTCTCTCTACCCTTCCCCTGCTCATACACTCTCTCTCAAAATCAATAAAAAAAAAAAAAAAAAAAAAAAACTTCATTGTAAATGGGACTTATTTATATATGTGTCTCACTTCCCTTACTAAATTGTAAATTTCATGGAACCCAAGATGATATAATTTAACCTGTATATCTCACAACATCTGGCTTGAACGAGGGACTCAAAAACATTGTTGAATAATGAAAAAGGACCTAGTTTTAAAGCACAAATGATACCCACCGATTTCTTTTATGATTGTGAAAAATAATTGGGAAACATTCCCTGGTCCTGTAAGAGGAAGATATTAAATTGAGTCCCTTTTTTATGCCATTAAACCATTATTAGTCCAGTCAAAATAATATTTCTTTACTTGTTGAGCTGTTTAAAAAGACAATTAATTATCATATAATAGCTTTGGAGTAAAGGTTTATATGCGTGCAAAGGGGTATTATTCCAGGAGAGTTATGACATAGGCAATCTTTGGCTTGTGGGTGGAGTGGGTGGATGATACGATAAGATAGCAGCTGAAAAAACTTCAGTAAATTAGGAAATAAGGAATTACAACTTGCATTGTGGGAAGCTGGTGGAGAGTTCACCTTGCCGACACTTCTGATGGAGTGGTCTTAGAATGGTTTTTTTTTAATTACATACGAGAGCTGTTGTTTTGCATATCCATTTCGGAGCTGGCCAAAATGAATCAATTTCAGCAGCTTCAAAGAGCTAAAGAGGCGTGTTTAGGCATGGTAAAAACAAAACAAAAACCGGGTGCCTTCAACACTGAACCGATTCAAATCACTTAATTCACGTACGTGTTCCTTCAACAGATACATCTGTGGGGCCCCTTCTGAACCAGGCTCTATTCCCTTTTTCTCACAAAGCTTACATTTGGGTGCAGGAAGACAAGAAACAAGTAAATCTAGAGTGTGGTTGCTAGTAATACTTTCAGTAAGTGTGGTGCTGAAAATAAAGCACAGGGTATGGCTGAGGATACAAATGTCATTTCATACGGGGCGAGGTCAGGAGAGATGCACTGATAAGGTGCCATGTGAGTCGCATTTTAAAGGAATGGAGTGTGCTACTAGGTATCTTGGAAAGATTCACGCAACAGCCATTGCAAAAACTCATGCAGGAGCATGCTCAGTGTTTGGTAAGTTCACCCTAGCCGCTGCTAATTCTCCTTCCTAGATTTTCAGCCAATTTATACTCCCTAACTAAGGTTTAGGGGGAAAAAATTGGTTAGGATATAAGAAAAATGATAATTTGTATAGTTTTGTTCATTTCAGTTAAGGCAAAAATGTTTGAGCAACTGAACTTTGGGGGTTACTTACCCTGAATATAAAGTACAACACTCAAACATACACACACATACATGCACATACAGACAACTTTTCCCTCTATCGTTTGCTTGCCTTACGCTTTGGTATTTTTCTACTGTTGGAGAAAATGATGCCAAAAGTATGGGATAAGAACCAAGTCTGAGTCATCAGTATGGTGGTGGTGATTTTAGATGAGTATTTGCTGATAGAGAGCTCACAGCACATCAAAGCAAAGGTAGGGGTGCTGGTGGAATAAATATTTTAGAAAGAAAGAGCAAGTCATTTCTTGGTGGCATTGAAGGGAAGAAAAAAAGGCTCCTTTTAAATTTGAAGATCTGGGTATATTGTGCAATTCCTTGGCCACGGTTTATATATTTTATGAAATCTGACTATAAAATTAAGTTTTTTTTTCTTTCTGTATCTATAAAGAGGGAAGCGCATGAATGGAAAATACTGCTGGCCACGTCATTATGAGTGCTTTCCTCTTCAACAAATGCATTTGCCACCTGTAGGATTTATCTCCAAAAGCAGCTGGCGGCTGGAGCAAAGTTTAGGTTTTTTCCCTTCCCTTTCTCCTTTCTGTCATCTTTTGAATCTCATCTCCGCTCCTGATGTCAGATTTGTAGTGAAACGTTTTCACCATATAGTCCTCTCTTCCTATGCCAGCGGTTCCCAGTGCAAAGACAGGAGTGTGGGGGGGGGGGGGGGGGGGGGGGGACGGGAGACGGGGAGGCGGGAGGGGGTACGGGGAGCTGCTCCATGCTTGCACGCTCTCTGAAACGAATCTGTAGTTGTTCCCAAGTAGGTGCATCGGTGCTATTATCAATATTGGCATACATATGTACAGAAACCTTGGGAACACTGCTAAGACCTGGGACCTTCTGCTTGCATGAAATGACCTGTAACTCTTTCTTTCATTTACTTCCACTCCCAAGGCCTTTGAAACATGTCAGAACCAGAAGTTCTTTGTGGCCTCCTCGTGCCTTACTTAAGAATTTTGCAGCAGTGCTATGAAAAGCACATATATCTGCGAATAGATACGAGATATAAAATTGTGGGGGTTACTAACATTAGAGATATTCCCAACAGCAAAACTGATTATCTAATGTGTATACAGGCACATAAAGATATACATTAGCTTTCCCAAATTGCATAATTTCTACCTAAATTAAGCACAGGTAATTTTGTTCAGAAGTATGGCTTTCTGGCAATGCAACATAGTTTATTACCTTTCTCTAAATTGATTCAAATTTACTTAAGTGCTCCTTCTATACTCCTAATGGTCGTGTTAAAGAAAGAAACAACAAAGGCATAATCGTCTTGCTTACCTAATTTATTTATGGGTAATCTTCTATTAATTTTTTGCCCTTTTATTTCAGAGCAACATACAAAATGAAGAAAGTTGCAAAATTGCTGACAGCTATAGTTTGCATGGAAATAAAAAGATCTCGATGAAAATTGAAAACATTATCAAATGTGTAATATTTGCTTCCAAAACTTCTGATAGTATCTCAGCGTTTAGTGTTTAAGCCAAGGTCATAGGTGAGATTTTTATGGGAGCCAAGTATGTCTCTGTCCAGAAAGTGGAAACTACGGATGAATCAAGGGAAAATGTAAATCCATTTTTATATTTGGAAAACCAAACTAAGTCCTGCCATGTTTTTTCCATCCTGTGAACAAGAATTACTACTTTTTACTAGACCCAAATCTTGGAAATGTTGCCATTTTTTAAAATCTACACTGGAATACATGATATTGTGGTACTACAGACACATTTAGTCATACATTTGCATTCATTGATTCTAAAGAAAAGTGTTGCTTTCTAAGACAACACAAAACACGCATCTTACTGAGACCTAGTTTTTTAGTGACATAGTCTCTCCCAATGAAATGGTGAATAAAATCACCATCAACAAGACACAACTTATTTGGAGTTCTAAGCTTTAAATACCCAAGAGACCAAATGGATTATCCAGTATGACCTAATTTCCTGACCCTGGTTCCCTCTTGCCGACTTTCCACACTTGTAAATAGAGTGCAAATTCCAGTGAGGAAAGAAAAGAAATCCACCCCAAGAGCCGGCCTGTTAAAAATGTATCTATGCAGTAAATGTATGTACCACTGTGTAATTATAATAACATAAACAAATCCACTATAAGGACATTCACATCAGACCTAATTTCATGCTGAACTATTATAATGCAATTAACAGCCTCATAGTCCTATTTTAATTAAGCTCTGTTGTGAAATATGCAGCATTTGAACCTGTTCCGGCCTGTTTCGTCTATCGTTGAATTACCACCCTTAACTTGTTTTTCTGCTGAACGATGAGTTTCATTTAAGGATTACAGTTTGCGGGTCTGGCATTTTGTGGGTTCTTCTAAGCCACCGTGTGTCCAGATTGAGCTCTTCAGAGGCGTACTTCCTGGGCTGTCCTCGAAGGGAAGGGACGGAGTCGATTGGTTTTATGAAAGAGATTTCAGATGACAGGAGAGTTCACTTCAGACTCAGTAGGGCACAGTAGCTGTCTTCTGGCCTATCATTTCCAGAAATACTGAGTGAACTCTAATTTTCCAGGGATATTACTCAGACTGCCAAATAGTTTAACCATTCCTCACTAGGAAATGGAAAACAAAGGCATCTATAGAAAATGCACTTTATAGAAAAATCATATCCTGCTTCCTTCCTTTTATCCCTCACCTACCCTAGGCAAGAATGTCTAGGTTGTCTGGTATTTGCCTTAACAAATCTTTCCCTTCCTCTATTTGGATTGCCTTCGTGGTCTGAAAAAAAAATCAAATGAGAAATATTGCACGTGAATATTTATCAACTATCAAAAGGCATTTTGCTGAGAAGCTTGTTACTCTACAGCTAGTTTTAAAGAAATAGAGCGAAAAGTCAAAGAGGACATAGTCGCCAACAATCACGTTCACTCACGTAGGTTATTCAGGCTTGAGCCAAAGGACCAAAGAAAAATTGAATGGTGATTTCCTCATCACTCCTCACCTCTGTGTCCATCCATCTGATCTGCCTTTCTTCAGATTTAGTTCCCGTTGTAAAAATCCATGTTCTTCTTCTTTTTTTATTTTATTTTTTTACCTTGCCCTACTTTCTTAACCCTAGGGAGGATTTTAAGAAGGTTTCAAAGCTAAGCATCCCCAACTGCTTCAGGCTGTCTTTGGTTGTAAGTCAGAATATAAAGCAATTACCCGTAGGGTAGGATGCGTTCATGGCCAATGGGAGAATGTTCAATATATCAGCAGGTAACCGAAAATATTCTCTTCTGCGTGAACATCTGGTTCAGATTCTTAACCATTTCTAGTGAGGTTTTATGGGTCTCTTTCCCTCACCTCTGCTGTGCTCTGTCTTCTTTTCCATAAGGAGCGTGTACCCATACAGCAAAATAATGCGGTTTAACCTGATCCACATGCTTTGCTGTTGACAGGTATTCGATTATCCTATCTTAAGAACCGCTAGCTAGAAATCCTAAAAACGACCCCATTTGCTTTAGTGTTACAACTTTATGGTCCAAAAGAGGGGAGAATAACACACCCTGGTATTTTTTCTGGTTGATCTTCGATTCAAAGAACCTCAAGACAGTTCCACGGGGTATAGTAGACTTAATGTCAGCAGTGCTTTTGTTAAAATTGTTGTAATGTTTGTTTATTTCTGAGAGCCAGAGAGAGACGGGACATGAGCGGGGGAGGGGCACAGAGAGATGGGGATGCTCGCAGTGCTTTTGACACTGCCTCTGTTCCTGGTTTTCGTGACCACCTGTGCCACACTCTTTTTGAGTCAAAAAAGGGTGTTTATAGAGTTCCCACCCAGGATAAAACAAAAACAAAACAAAAACAAAAACAACCAAAAAAATTTAAAAAAAAAAAGCAAAACCGAAACCAACTTCCTTCGGATTCTTCCAGACGAGCACCTAACTCAAGGGAAAACTCCGCATCCATGGTCATGTTCGGACACATCCCCATTCTGCAGCCACACGCGAACACACCAAGATAATAATGTATTACGTGATCAAACGGTGTAATCAGAGGTGCATGGGCTTCGGAGTGAGACCAACCTGGGTTCAAATATCAGAGTGACTTGATTATTGTTGGGGTCTCATGTCTTTTCCCCATCTGAGCTATGTGAGAAAATTAAGGAAACCCAGGAACCAGACCGAAGGCCACAAACATGCCAGCCTCATCACCGATAAAGCCATTTGGAAGATACGGGTCTAGATCAGCTGCCAGGTGGGCTTGTTAATGCATCACCCCATAAGGAAGGAGACTCGACAAGAGACAGAGTTGGAAGGCAAGGTCGATCTCAGAAGAGGATCCTCTTGTTAAACCTAGACTATGGACGGGCAGAAAATATGAGTGCTTCCTAGAGGCAGCTTGGATGTAACAGAACGAAAGGGACGGGACGGGGGGGGGGGGGGGGGCGGGGGGCGGTATTCTGATTTCTTGTTCTGAGTTCACCAGGGAGAGAATAAGTAAAGTTGTGGAGAGAAGCCAGGAGCGTAGGGCTAACTGAGGTGAATAAGGATGATGAATAAGGATTATCTCTTAGTAAATATCATCACATCACTGTGTCTCCAGACAAGTTGCTTAACATTTCTGAGCCTTAGTTTCCTAATCTAGAAAAAGGGAATAATACACCAATTTGGCAGACTTGCAACGTTAAATAAAAATATACATACAAACGTGTGTGTGCGTGTGTGGTGTGTGTTAACCGCCCATGTTAAGACCTGCCACTTAAATATTGTTGACTTACTTTCAAGTCCACCTACCTCTTTCTTCCTAGACACTTAGATCAAAGATGTCTCGGGGCAGAGAGCAACTTATGCTCTCTTCCCTAGGATTAGAAATGGTTAAAAAGGAGAGGACCAAGGAAGTGCGTCATCCAAGTGAATAAAAACCATTTAAGAAATCTCCTCGGTACGTTTTCCTGCCCAGATCCTGAAGATCACTTACCATTTGAAATGAGTCGGCTTCCAAAGTAGGAGTTGCTGCTCTGCAGACAAATGTGTACATCTTCATAGACCTGTAGGCGGACAAACGGTGTCCAGGACTGCCACACGGGTTCGTTTCATATTGCATTTCCAAGACAGAGAGGCTCTCATCTATCAAGGCTCCAATCTAACTCCTGTATCACCCGGTACTTTGTGGAAGGCGCGGAGGCTCTATGGGTCTCCCGGACATGCCATGCTTGTTCCCGTCTCATTCATTGTATTCTGCTTTTCCCGAAGCTTCATCTTTTACATCCAGAGGCTGGGAAACATCAGTGAATGGGCACCTTTAAAGAAGAGAAGGAGAGATGTATGTAATACCTGGCCTGGAGCTGTGGGCGCAGGGCAGAGAGCTAGGTGGCCTCGGTTCTGAACCTGCACAGACTTCTTGGGGGCCTGAAGGGCCGGCTCTCATGGTTCCTGTCCTGATTTTTCCCTGGGTGTGTGTGGTGTGGCTTACCATCCTCACCAGGCGACCAAGCACATTTAAGAATGAATTATAGGGGCGCCTGGGTGGCTCAGTCGGTTGAGCGTCCGACTTCAGCTCAGGTCACGATCTCACCGACCGTGAGTTCGAGCCCCGCGTCCGGCTCTGGGCTGATGGCTCAGAGCCTGGAGCCTGCTTCCGATTCTGTGTCTCCCTCTCTCTCTGCCCCTCCCCCGTTCATGCTCTGTCTCTCTCTGTCTCAAAAATAAATAAATGTTAAAAAAAAAATTAAAAAAAAAGAATGAATTATAAAAATTGATTTGTGTTTGCATAGTTGCTACCACAGTTGTGACATAGTTTCATAAATTTCTCATACATTTTGAGATAGTCAGTGAATTGATTATCGCCCCCCACCAAAGCTGCACTACGTGCTCACTCACCGTAGCCCCATTTCAGTGGGGTCACTGGCCAGTGGTCTCAGGCTTTGAGGCCTCTCTTTCACTCACACCTCTGTGTCTACCTAGCGACCAAACTCTGGCGGTTCTACCTCTGGAAAAGAAATCATGGACTCTGTCTCCAATCCAACCCAAGTGCCAGCCCTCATCATCTATCTTGGGTGGGAAGATCTCCAATCTCTTGTCCTTCTGGTCTACCTTTCCTGATGCTTTCAGCTCTATTCCTGTAAAATACAAGTCAAATCAGGCCTCTCCCCTGTTCCAAAAACTCCCCCCTTTATGAATTACAATCAAAATATGTTAGCACAGCGTCTGACAGCTTTGCAATCCCAGATGATGTTTCCAGCCTCATATCCTGGCCCTCACACCCCTGCTACAATCCAATCCACGGGACCATTCATCGGCCCTTGAGTCCAACGTGCACGTTTGCATATCAGTACCATTAGGACTACTGCTCCTTTGCGAGAAACACCTATGGTTCTTTTCACACCTACTGAAATCCTGCGAGGGTCTTGAGATACAATTCAAATCTTACTTCCTCCATAAGGTTCCTTCTGTGTACTCATCACAGCTAAAGTTGAGTTAAATGTATGCTTACCATGAATTCCTGCTAGACTGTTAGCTCCTAAAACATATTTCGATTTTCTCAGAAACCTTAGAATGGATCCTCAGTAAACTCCTGTTTCTAATTATAATAGACCTTGATCTTTTCTCATTCAAGCCATTTCAAGACATTTACCACTTCTGTACCTATTCATCCAGATTTCAATCTTGCCTTTTTAGTTTCAAAGAAAAAAGAATCACTAGACTTGAAGTAATGAGTAATTGGCCAGAACTTTCTTTCAGTTTGCTATATCTTTACATATTTCTGAGGGTTTAAAGTATTTGTGAAACGTATTAGGAGGAGTTAACTTTGGAGCACACGTTTGATATGGACTTTTTGCAAAAAACAGATAAATGTTTCCTGCCTCAGAAAAAAAACCAGTGAGGAAAGAAATCCATTGACTACTTTCCTCTGTCTACTTCTGAAACTACGGCATCTACAGATATGAAAATTGGAAATTATAGAAAGCATGTATATAGCTCAATGGGTGTAGGAAATGACAAGATATCTGGAGACTAGAAGGTTTATCAGCCACAAACAAATGTTATAATGGTACAGTCTAATCTTCATCACCAATATTTTAAAGTTTTTAAAAAAGAGAGGGGGCACACAGAGGAGACAGAGAATCCCAAGCAGGCCCCGCGTCATCAGCGCGGAGACTGATACAGGGCTCGAACTCACAAACTGCAAGTTCATGCCCTGAGCCAAAGTCAAGAGTCAGAGATGCTCAACCAACTGAGCTACCCAGGCTCCCCTTCATCACCGATATTTTACACAAGCAATAAAACAGTGTCTTTTCCACTCATTCCTAATTCAATTAATATTAATGAAGGCCCCACAGGTACATCGTATCAGAAAATAGAATTGTTACCTGAGAAATCCTACCAGAAAAAAAAGTCCAGTAAGTACAACAGTTGGGATCATTACAAAGGCAAAATAGTAGGTAAATGTACAAAGTAGGCAAAAATCCTGCCCTGTGCAGTTCAGCAAAACACATCTTTAATTTATCTTGTCCACTGTTTTGATGATGCCGAGACTTAGCACTTAGCACAGTGGGAACAAGGAAAAATGAGCAAGGATTTCTTTTGGATGAGAATGCACAAACACCTATTCGTAACGCCATTCGTAAGCATTTTTTTTTTTAATCAACATTGTCATTGTCACATCCCGCTTGATCTTCCTACTTTGGGTTAATATGGGAGCCAATTACAGCTTCATCTGTTTAGAATTAACTTTATGGAGCACACACCGGGGATTTGTCTATCTTCACTATTTAGATACATGTCATAAAAATATGCATGGAATGGAGTGCAGGCATTGCAGATGGCAGAGACCTACAGATTTATTGTAAAATCATTTAAAATTGGTTATGCTCTTGTCAGAAGTTAATTAATTTTTTTCTCTTCATTTCTGGGGCTGGGGGGGCTGGGGGGGGCTCTGTGTCTCACTAGGTGGCAGTGTATGATTATATCTGGAAAAACCATGGCTTCAAGTCCAGAATCTCCAGCGGTGACCTCCAAAAGCAAAATGAAATTTCTGTGTCTGCACTTGGTCCAGGAGATATTATTTCTCATGTATCTATATACACCGTTTATCCCAGTGGATTCCAAGAGCTGTACCGCCATTTTCTCAGACTCCCCAGTGGTGCCATTGTTGAGGTACGTACATATGAAAATATTTTAATGCAAATGCTGTGTACTTTTAGTGCATGAATGTATATGTTTGTGTGTGTGTTAAAACTTGATTTCAAGGGCTGCAAAATTATGTTGCAAGCATATTGTAATTAATGTTTTTTTTGAATACCCCAAATAGACTTGATGATCTATTTCAGTGTTTTCCTTTAGAAATAAAGGCACTATGTAAGAAATAAACTGTTTCTGCACATAGTTGTGTGGGAGAGAGATGGAAACAAATCAAGTGAAATAATTCAGGATTCAGCCTATGCCAACTTTGACTCAGTTAACATTCGTAAATATCAGCAGGTTGATAAAGAGGGGTTCTCTGAGCCCATGGACACTTCAATTTCTCAGGAAAGTACACAGTCCCTGGCTGAAATTCTCTCACACAAAATAAATGAAATGGTGGCATTTCATACTATTTCCATGAGAAAATTCTTAAAACATTAAGTGCTCACCCTTAAATTTTAAGAAACGTTCAAGTAGCACGTAGCAAAGGTCTTGAAGTCATGTTTTCTCTTAAAAAGTCAGAGCTTTTAGGTGAGCTAACTTGAGTTTAAAAAAGAAATCTCTCACATTGCACCACATTCTTAAAATCCAAATTTCATGGCACGTTTAAACCTGAGGCTCAGCCCTATTTGCTTCAGTGTTACTGAATTCCGAAGTCAGAATGAATGTTATTTCCCATTATATGGTGGACATAAAGGGTACAGGAGAAGGAAAATTTAGATACATTTCATGTCTGGTTCCCTGGATGTGTTGGCATGCGAATCACTTAACAGTGTCACACTATTAATTCGTAAGAATTTGCAGAATATTTCTGTTCCCACCACCCTTTCCCTATGGACTTTGGCCATTGTTTTTATTATGAAGTTGATGAAGGCCTGTCCTCATAAAATTCGTTTGAATATAACCTTGAGGAAATTTCACGTGGCTTGGAGAGCAGTCTTGCAGATAGGGAGCCTCTCGTGTCTACAGTCCCAACCCAGGACAGCGTTTGGGTACTTGAGCGACTCACATAGAGACTGTATTTGGAAAAAGCACAGACGTGCCACAGGATTCTTGATCACTTCACCTCCTCACTCCCTTACTGAGGTGGGAAATGACAGAACTGTGCCTATTGTAGCAAAGCAACAGGTAGGGAGATTCTGAATGTATGTGATAGAATTCTTTGTGGGTTTGGGTCAAGGGCTGCTGTAGGGTCCTTTTTAGACTTCTGAAGCATTTGCTTTAGAAATCTCCATACTGAGCAAAACTGCCCTGGTTTAATTGGGGTTTTTTTGGTGTTTTCTTGTTTTGTTTTGTTTTTCTTGTTTTGCTTGTTTTTATTTTGCACAGGTGTGTGCTTAGATACGTGCATACACCGTGCACTGAAAGACCTAAAGAAGCCAGGACACCAGGGCTGTCTGTGCTTCTGTTACAAACCATCTTGTGGCAACTTGCAGGCCTTGGGACCTGAGCGGGAAGGCCCCGCGCGAGATGGCGTGTTCTCACTAGCCGAGCAATCATCAGGACCCTTTGATTCACTCACTTCTGCATTTGCTCCAGAGCCCTGCCTTCGTCATTTCCCACTCCTCTCTGCCTACATTCTTATCTGTAAAACTGGGTTCATGTATACGTCTGCTCCCTGCCTCATAGAGGTTTGGGGCAGATGAATGGGATCACATTTGCAAGGTACCTTTAGCTCTTTTTCTTAAAAAAGTGTAAAATAAAGATGCCGAAGTATGATGGATCATGCAGTGTTAAATTCATTCAACTGGTCAACATTGTCTCCCCAAGTACTAATAGCAACATTATGCTAAAAAAGAAGTCACTTTCTGGAAGGATTGAATCGTGAGGCAATAGGGCTCATGGGCACATCTGACTCTCTTAGCCTGTGTTTTTGCCACTATTGCATTATGTGATGGTAATGGTAGAGTGGCATGGGTGATGCAAAAGTCCACCCCGGCATTTGCGAACCTGTGCCCAGCAGAGATTCTAGCAAATGCTGAACCAGCTCTCCCTCTTTTGCAGATGCCAGGAAAAGAGTGCAGATGCAGGAAAAGAATGCACAAGGTCCTGCTTACTCGTGGGTCTGCAGTCTAGACAGTCCCCACTTATTTCTTCATGCTTTGCTTTTCCTGCTTTTTGCTCTATGAAATCTATTGAAACCCATTTCAAACTGACCTATCCCCTTGCACCTTCTCTAACACTTAGCACGAGTACTAGATTTTATTTAGCTTTTCTAAACTTGTTTCCAGGATGAAATTTTGTCTTCTAAGAGGACAGGAACCGTAAAACAGTACAAGTGTGGAGCAACTTGAATATTAGGCAAATTTTCTTTCAGCCACATGGCCGGCTATTGACAATCGTCTTAGTTTCCTCCCTACCTCTCTTCACCCTCACCAGGTTACTTCCAGGTGTGTTATTGGCCTTGTGAGCTATAAAACCTGAAATTGGAGGGCATTTGAGACCGGTCTTTTGTAACCTCAGTGAGAAATGAAATTAGTGTATTTCTTTCCCAAAGATGTATGCATTGAAAAGAAATTTCAAAAATCAACATCTAGGTAGATGATGCTTTCTGGATTAAAGAAAAATCTATTTGACTTTTGAAATTATGGTTTATAAGTGGTCACCTACTCAGATAATGTTAACTTCTACCCTCGAGCCCCCTATCTCTATACTAAGTGTGGTATTGATGCTCTAGGAAATCTACTAAATTGCATTGACTTCCTGGATGCCAAACGGTTCTCCAAGGTTCATTAAGTGGGCACCATGGTATCCTTTCCATTAACGCCCACGTTATGTGGATTGAGAGAATTTCTATTTAGGAAATGACTTAGACCCACTTGGAAATACCTGTGAGATCCAAACCACATTTTTAATGGATACTCTGCTATGGGAAGAAAAAGGTAGCTGTGTCTGAGCCTCATTTATTTCGAAATCTAGATGTGGCAAAAAACAAAATAAAAATGGATGAAATTTTGCTTCAGCCTTCTAGCCTGAACATGAGTCTTAAAGGTTTTATGGTGGATTTTATTTTATTTTTTATTTTTTTTGACGTTTATTCATCTTTGAGAGAGAGAGAGACGGAGCATGAGCAGGGAAGGGGCAGAGAGGGGGAGACACAAAATCAGAAGCAGGCTCAGGCTCCGAGCTGTCAGCACAGAGCCCGACACAGGGCTTGAACTCACGAACTGTGAGATCATGAGCTGGGCCGAAGTTGGACACTCAACCGACAGAGCCACCCAGGCACCCCTATGGTGCATTTTAAATAGAATTTCTAGTTCCGTAAGATCCTTTTGCATTTAACACAGCTCTAACTGGTGATAAGAGTGATTTCAAAGCCTCTCCTTATCCTGATATGAAATATAGGTCATATGTTAACCTTTTTCTTTCTCTCAATAAAACCCTAGTAATTTGGGTTTGAACAAATTATCTTCAAGATTTTATTTTTATGGAAAGTCATGTTTTTGGAACAGAATGGGTTCTACATTAAAGAGGTCAGATTTCACACATCTGAAATAGAAGTTATATTACCAAGGATCTTTGCAATGGATTTGTGCTCACCATTTTGTTTTTCATCCAGACCTGTCACCCATAAGGACATGCCTCTTACTGTGTTCTACATATTTTGCTTTAAGGAGTAAAGTGCCCTCCCACACACACACTTGTGCAGAAGGTCATTGCTCTGTCTGTCGATGAGCACCTCTCTTTAATTCTCTTTTTATCTTTACCTCTGAGCTCAGTGATTCCTTAGACTCTCAGAGATCAATGCTTCATCTCTACTCCATAGGTAGGCTATCCTGTGTGTGCATGTTTTTTCTTTTTTCTTTTTTTTTTAAGTACAAAGTTACTTTAAAGTTTTTAATGCTACAAAACCTAGAAACCCAGGCAAGACTAGTACAGATTCATCAAGTCACAAATAAGCTTCCTGATCCCAGGGTATCCGCTGCAATTAAGAAAGTCCTTGGAGCATTGGTTGGGGTGGGATGGGAAAAGGGTTTTTTTTTTTTTTTTTTTTTTTTTTTTTTTTTTTTTTTGTCATTAGAGGCAGTGTCGCCCGGTGGTCTGAGCGGAGAAGTGGGAGTCAGGAACTCGGCGATCTCACAGAGGCTCTGTGAGACCCAGCTGAGCCGCTTCGGGCAAGTCTCTGGGCCTCAGGAGGATGGGCTCACCTACTTTGAATCTCCCATCTGAAGAGCTCCTTACCCAGGGCCAGGAGATACACAGCAGGAAGCCTGATTCCTTGTCTCCAAAATGAGAATATTAATACTTGCCTAAATAACACATTAACCAATTAATGATTGTTAAGTGCTCTGCTGATAGAAAGCAGCAGGAGAAGAAAGGCAAAAAAAGAAAAATGGAAACACAGTTTTGTTACTAGATGAGTTTTACTCAGCTCTGGGCTTTTCTTCTGCTCATGGAGTTCAGTTACCACACAGTGCAAAGAGTAGGTGTTGGGACTGGACCTTTGTTAGTCTCAATGAGAAGATCGCAGATAAGTTGACTGTCCCCTGCAAATCTATATAATGCTTTGAATAGGCAGAGTGGAGGGGTGGGGGAACCACTTGAATTTGGTCCTTGAATCAGTAAATTGCATGCGGGTACATCATTCATATAATTGAGACTTTTCAGTTTTAACTCATATTTTCAAATCTTTCAGGAAAGACTAGTGAATCTCAAAATTCCCACATTCATCAACTACAATGACCAATTTGCAGAGTGTATGAGATAGAGAAATATACACACTAATGTGGAAAAGAAATCAATAGGAAAATACAGAAAATTGGGGGGGTCTCTGGAATATATTCGTTAAATGTATAAATTGTTGATGATAGCTTTCATTTTCAGGGGGATTTCTTCCATCCATGTTTTTATTTTGTTGAAAGGCATTGCACATGGGAAGGAAAAAAGAAAACATTTGTGCGGTTTGTTGTTTTTATTGTGTACAGTTTTAGATTCACCTAAAGAAATATTAAAATTAATTTATGCATGCAAATGGGAGAAAGTCATGTTTTCATTCCCTAAATTTGGACCACTTTACATTTTTTGCACAACACTTGAATAAAAAGATGCAGTTAGTCTTTGGGCACATTTGCTTATGTGACAATATTGAAAATGTACCTTAAAATGAAATAATAATAGCAATAGTTATGGCTTTGCATGAAATATTGTTCAAAATGTCAAGGACACTAATGTCTTTTATTTCTGTTTTTCAAATTCAAACTTAACAGTCTCCACTTAGAATTTTTTAAAAATTGGGTCCGGATACTTGTCTTTTTCTTTCTCCAAGAAGGATTGGCTATTTTTGTAAACTGCAGAGGGTCATCATTTTGTAGCATCTAAAACTTAGACCCTATTATAAGAAACATACTAAAAAAGAATCAGGATGTAAAAGCAAAGAGGAAATAAAAAATCAGACTAGTATTAGAATATAATATTATTTATAAGACATTTTCCTGTCCTAATTAATTAATACTAAAAGTCTTGAGTAGGCACATTTACTAATCTTTTAAATATATATATGAATTGTATTATTTGAAAAATGTGATAAAGTTATTATTCCCATATGTGTGTGTCAAAATAAGTGATTTTTGTCCATAATAATTGGGGGAGTATAAATTGCTATGAGGTTTTTTGTTTTTCACAAATATATATTTGTGGTTACCTGGTTACCTGTAAGAGAAAAAAAACATTTTTTAATTAGCACATTATAAATTTTAAATAAATACAGCAGATTTCAATACAATACATTACTGATATAGTAGATTTGTAAAAAGCTATTTCAATAATAAGGTCAAAATATTAACTTTTTGTAACTAAATTAATGCTAGTATAGCCATGTTTGGTTTCCACAGCAAATCATAAAGAACTGTTCTGATTCTATTTATTGTATATCAAGATGATATTTAGAAACATTTTAGAGATTCTCCATGTCTTTTCTGAAATAACCACTCTTGCCCTATCTTATAAACTACCAAATTTCCTATATTTTATTTATACTTATAATTTGAGACCATCTTTTATTAACAATTTCTGTTTTTTACAGACCTCATATTTTTTGTGTATATAAGAAAAAAATGATCAGATACATATTTCTGAAAATACACATATAATTATTTTCAGCATCTTTGATCTCCTTTGACTCTTCAAACTATTAGAACTTCTAAAAGCCATAGAAAAGATGTATTCTATTATTATATTCATATATCTATCAGAAATAATACATCTGACATACTGGAGAAAAAAATCCCCAGGATTCTAAATCATAGGAAATGTTTTAGAACACATATTAACTATAAAGAATCAGTGTTAAAAATAAGCCTTAACATATTAATTAATAAACTGGTTAAATGTCTAGAAAGACAAAGAATTAAATCTTTATTGCACACTTGATAACGATCGAATGTTTTGTCTTCCATAAAAATATATTCACCTTTACTTCTGAATATTTTTCTCTCTTATTCAATTGGATTTGAAAAACCATATCTTGAAGGGGGAAATGTGAAAAAAAATTATACTTCTCTTTATTTCTGAATCCTGTTACCATGTTTGGAAGCGAATTGAGTTTTGCATTAAAAATACATTTTAAATCCATGCAAACAAAAGTCAGTGCTTGAGAGGAGCATTTTTAGACTATGCCATGATACTACTAGTCAGTGATTTTTATCTTGACTCCATTTGGTAAGGTTAATACTAATTAACTATTTCAAGATAATCCACTCATGGAAAAAAAAAAACCTCAAAACAGTCAACATAATTATTTTTCCTTATATCTATATACAGAAATATTATGAAAATATTTTGGTGCGTCTTGTAATTGTGTCAATATTAACCTAAAAACTATCTACAAATGTTCTGATCTCTAAGAAGGCATCGATATAGAAATATTATGGTTTCTTGTAAATAGCTTATGTGACAAATTCTTCTGTAATTCCCTGAAACAATTACCTAACGATCATATGCTAAAATGGTGTGAAAAAACCAGTGGCGTAGCATCAGTTATCTTTACATGTTTGTATCCAATAAATTATTTTCAGTCTCACATTTTCTAAACACTGACATAAAATCATATAGGCTTATTTTATGTGCAAAATCACATATAGTATGCTGAATGACACCTAAAAGAAATGAAACAGTAACAGTAGCTTATTTTCTGAAGCAATTCTGACACTAATACTAAATTACAACTTGGAAACATCTAGCATTTTTACCTTTATGAGAAAAGGCTTTTTACATATTTAACATAATTCCAGGGAAAATAAACTGGAATTATGTATAAAGGTATGTATACTGTAACCAAAGGGCATTTATATTCCCCTGTAGAATACTTACAATGATTTTATTGCCATTTTGTGTCATTTTCTAAAGGATATAAAATACAGCCAGTAAACAAACTAGACTTTAGATTTAAGATGACAGCTGCTCCTTCAGAAGCAATATTCAGATATTTAATCTTAAGAACATTGAATATTTTGCAACCAAGTAAAGTACACTCTTGCAAAAATGAAAGGAGCCTGTGCTTTGGCTTATAATTTTCACAGCTATGGTGACCAACAGGGTCATCATTGCTAAGTCCCAGAGAATAAATCCCCTGTCAGCCTTTAGTAAACTGCTTGGGAAAGTAACATCAACGTTCTCCTTCTTCAAAATGCAAAACATCCTTTCTCTACAACAATGCTGATTCACCCTATTACTTATTATAGAGCGTCCTATTATTGCTATTCTATTTTTGAAGTCTACAGTTGTAATCGATTTTAATAGGCCCTTTACCCCTAGTTCAGCTTGCTGCTCTCCAAGTAGAGCAATCTGAATTCTGCTGGAGAAAAAAATTGTATTTCAGTACAGAACCATAATAGGTTTAACTAGGCCTCCAAATATTGCTGTGTTGCTTTGGTCGGTGAATTACTGCTCTGCATACATGAGTCCTGCGTTAAGGGGACAAATTAAATCAAAACCTATCTGGGAATTTTGTATCTAGGTTATTATTCCTCGGCTTCGTCTTCCTTACTATATTTTTGATGGCCTCTCACTGAAGCTTTATCGGTGCGTTTTTTGGCAGCTAGGTATGACCCATTCCACCAGCCATGTTGCCAATAAACTTGACCTCATTTGTCCAGTTGGACACTTGAAGATATATCTACTGTTAGCAGATAATTTACTATCTCTTTCTTTCGGCCTGGTTTATCCACACATTTTTAAAAGAAATCCATGGACTTCTTTATACCAAAAAGGGCCCGTCATGTCTCAAACACAAGACGGAAGGAACTCACATGTGCCATTGTCTGCACACTCACGGGCATCACTGTGGAGCGCTAGCTCCGTGAGGCCTGAGACATCCTCGTCTGTCTCTGCAGAAACCCTCTGCCAGCCACACCGCCCAGCAATGGCACCGAGATGTCCCATGTTTGAACACCGCTTGTTCACGTCAGAAATTTCTAACACCGGGGGGTGGGGGCCCGAGTGGCTAGTCAAGTCTTTAATAGCTTCAACCTCAGCCACATAGTTTACCAGAAATTGGTTTTATCCAATTCTGGCAGTGGAGCTACTGGGCTGAAAACATGACAATTTAAAAGGATAGACATTTATGTGTATATTTGCTATCGATTTAGATAGATAGATAGATAGATAGATCGATCCCGATTGCCCTCCAGAAAAGATGAACAAAAATACCCACAATTATACGGAATGAAGTTTGTCCAACATTTAGGTAATCTTTTCGGCCGTAGTCACAAAAATTTCACTTTCTATAACTTAGTGAGATAGTGTTATGTTTGAAATAAGAGATCACAGGGGTACCACAGCTCAGGGTCACTTTCCGCCTTTGAAAAATGATACGTGACTAGCATGTATTTTCAAAGCATGGCACATTTCAATACTGGTTTGTTATGAGATTGCACTTGTTTGTAATATCTATTTTGTAGCAATGTTTCTTCCCAGTAATCAATGAAGCCATGAAATAAAATACGGATGATTATATTCTTAACTTATTTTTCTAGAATAAACACTTGAAATAAATGGCTCTATACAGATGGATACAAATTAAAAATATCCTAAAACCACTCTAAAATCACATTGCAGCAATTGGAAAGACACCTGTCTTGCACGCCAGTTTACTCAGAAGTGACAACAAACAGGTTTCTTTAGCAATATATTCAAGGCTAACTATCTTCTTATTCCCTTTTCCCCAACCTCTCAGGCCAAAGCATATTTGTTAATTTGATGTATATTCACACAATACATACAACTCATTTAAAGAGGTAGATCTGGATACTTCCATGATGAGTACAAAGAAAACTATTAAAATTGTAGGAGCACGTGAGAAGGACCAATACGAGCTAGAAATCTACCTGCTGCTGGTAGATGGTCCTGCCCATTGTGCAGCAGGATAGAGAGATACTTCCAGATAATTGGTCCAGATGATAACTGGAGACATTCCTCAAATCTCCAGAAAACAAAACCCCTCCTACACACATGTCCCTTCTTACCCACACGCTCTGGACTCTTTAAGGAATTCCTATGGCTGGAGCCATACCACTGAATACAGAGATGTCCCAAGAATTCATTCCTTAGAAGACAAAGTGATGATTGAGGTTGTTTCTCTGAATCTAATTCTCATCCACAAAGAAAGATTGTAAATTATAGGAAACTTAGAAGAGAGGGACCTTGTCATTTTGTTATTCCTGATTCTGGTGGAGGCTGAATGCCCCCCAATTTGATATTAGGAATGTGCCTTTCAGAAGTTCTGACAACAATTGGCATCATCCACCAAATGAAGATCTAAAAGGGAAGATATCTCAAGAAACATGGACAAAGCTTTCTAATGGTGATTCTGACTTGTATTTTGAAACAGTCTTGAAAAGAAAGAAAATATGCCATGTCGATAGGCGCTGTTGTGATGCCAAATATTTCCCAAGAAATTCAGGTTTCTAAAGATCATTTACAAAGAAGTAGAAAGAAAGATGTAGAATAAAGAATAAATATAAGAGATGGTTAACAAGGGTGATGAAGAAGCAAATAATGGAAAACGACCACAAAAGTTTAGGTACCAATGGGGAAAGTGGACTCTAGGTCTGCAAGAGAGACTCAACAAGACAGGAAAAATCAAGGTGTCCAAAGATATCTCTTTTTCTTAACCTGTTTAGTTGTATATGTCAAACACCTAACTATTTCTGCTTAATCACAAAAGGTACTAATTAACTCACATAAGTGGGAATTACAGTAGATATTCTAATGGAATGGCTGAATTCGAGAGTTCAAAGGATGTTATCAGATCTCTCTGTCTCTCTCTCGTTCTCTTTCTTCTCTCCCTTTCTGTCTTTCCCTTATTTCTGCCTATGTTGGCTTCATTCTTGATTCTGTCTTTTTTGTATGGTAGCATAACTCTAGGTTCTGATCATTCTTAATACTTCTTATCTTGGAAGGTAATTTTCTTGCCCTGGTTTCCCCTCTGTACCCATCTGTGTGCCCATTTCTGGAAAACAGCTTTCTGATTAGCTTGCTATATGATTTATAGTCTCCTTAGGATTTGGAAGAGTAGTTCTAGAGTAGTTACTGGTAGTAACTAGTAGTTCTAGCTAAGAGAGAAAAATGGCTTCTGTAACCAGAAGAAGAGCTTGTCAAATAAGCAGATATCCTCTTTGTTATCTAGAGATATGCATCCATTTAGCCAAGATAGATGTAGAGGTGGCTCTCTGCCTTTCTAACCAGGATAGCCTTTGGTTCAAGAGGCCGTTAGTTCTAAGGGAAACCGATCATTCAGTGGAATGCCTGGAAATGCTAGATACCTTCAGGATGTAGGAAAGACATATGAAGTCAGTGAAATTGATGATTATTATAAACAGCCCAGGAATAAACCCAAACTGTGTATGACAAGTGAAACAGGATGTTGGCATGCTTTCTAGTCTTGTATATACAGAAAGTTTCTCTAGGGACAATGAGTTCCTATTAAAAAGAATGTTGCCATGTGTTTTCCCCCATTCAAAAACAGTTTTGTTTTTGATCCATTTCATCACACAAAAGTTATTAAAGGCGAAAGAAAGAAAGAAAGAAAGAAGGAAGAAAGAGAAAGAAAATCTCTGTCTTGTATTTGATTTTGGCACTTTTGGCTTTCATAGAATTAAGATAATCCACCTTCCAAATGTGTTTTAATCACTAATTATGACCTCGTGCTCTATATTAACAAATGTTATACAAATTTTAATTGACATTTTTGTGTGTTATACAATGATTGCTGAAGTCAGAAGTGAAGCTGAACGATAAAACCTAAATTGTAAACTTCTGTTAAAACTGTGGAGTTAGGTTAACAATATGGCATTTCAGGGGACTTCCAGGCTGTAACCTTGGGGGTTAAGGGGGTAAGAAGGAAGTCACAGCATGTGCTCATTCCTACTAAATATTTCTTTTAAACATGGTAGGTTAATATGTGCCATTTTATCACCACTTCTCAGGTGTTTGGTGACATCAGTGGCCTAAGGTTTATCCCCACAGAAGTGGCCACAGCAATTCAGGAGCATATAAGTGAAATGGATGGTACATCGGAAGACTCCTTTGCTATTACATCAAGAGAAGTGAAAGAATCCATTAAAATTAAAAGGTATTATTTGCCAACTGATTAGATATTTAACTCTGCTGTATGTGAGTGTATCAACTAAGTAGGAGTCACCGAGCGCTGTTTTGTTCTTGTTTTCCTAAAGCTTCTTGGTGGCGCACAAGCCAGACTTGTCCACCTTCCTTTTCAACCTACTGCCTGATAACACGTACTTTACTGTAAGTCAGTAGTCAGTACTGGTAACCACAACCAGAAGTCATGATCATCTCGACTATGTTTTTCGGAGAGTGCAGAATCTTGCCAGTCTTTGATAGTGTAGAAAAACAAATACTTGGCTACTGTGGAATTTGCAGAGTGCTAGGATACCATTGTTTACTTTCTTTTATAAGTGGTACTCTTTCATTTGGAGGGAATAAGGGGAGTGGCTAGAACATGATATAACCAACTCTCAATAAATGCCCTTTCCTTTTCATGTAGCTGAAACATTTCGTATTTTTTAAGAAGGAACTTCAAGAAAAAAAAATGGAAAAAATAAATAATAAAAATAAATTCCCTTAAGTGAATAGGCTTGCAGAGCATATATTTTGTGTTCTAAGATAACAACAACCAATCCCCAAATGGCTGGCTCAGATGTGGGTTCCCTGCATGTACCTCAGCTCTTTCTAATGGGATCAAGGAGCACAGGAACTTTTCAGTTCTTATGTTAGCGCTTTTCTTTTTGCTCGGTTACCTTTCTCTCTTGCAACTGAAGATTTGGAGTGGGATTTATGATCACAAATGGACAATGAACCATCAGAGGGTAGATGGGCCATAAAAAGTCCTGCATCGTGCGGAATCTTTGGCCTCACCATAGACCAATACATACAGTGGACGGCTAGCTCTGATCTTTCTCTGCACCTTTAACGAAGGGTGAACAGGTATTTAAAAGCCACTTCTGTCAAACAGGAAGCAATGTTATAGAAGTATCAAAACTAATTCTTATAAGTAGGAAACATGAACACATCTGGTCCTGGTGATTTCCGATTCTGGGCTTTAATCATTGTCTAATATGATGGTATCTTCAGTCTCACACAAGCTCACTGCATTAAGGATTACACAAGGTGTTCCCTCTATCAGCTGAAATTAGCATATGCATATACTGTCTATATTTTTCATCCTCTTTGGCTATTACTGAAGGCAGATCAACCAACATAATATCGTATTATTGAATAAAGATTCTAAACACCGTTTAATAGCTCAAATTAACACACATGCACACCTCAGGCAGTTCAACTCGCCTTTTAAGATGAGACTTGAATGTCACGATCAATGATTTTTTTTCCTTCCTCGCCTCCATTTTTCCAACTATAATTCGTTAGAGTTTTGATCACCAGGACCTTCCCTCTGCTTTCACTCAACAGTTTTATATTCTAATTGCATACTTCTACATTCCCCATTACAACATGGCTTACCTGTAGACCGAGAATTTTTCCTGCGTACCTTCCTGTTAACAGAACTTGGAAGGGGGCTGGCCACAATTTAGGAGCTCAGTAAATATTTGCTGTTGAAAACATGGTGTGAAAGAGAATGGGGGTGTGGTGGTGATGAAGGCCAGGTCTCTATGGTGTTGTCAGTTATAGTATAAAGAAGGCCAGAAAAAAAGGGGGGGCAGCTCAGTAAAATAAATTCTATGAAAGACTTGTATGAGCACAAAATATACTGAAGAGGAATAAATGTATGCAATTAGATTTCTGCGTCTTAAGCTACATTTCATTAGATCCTTAGTTCAAGTTGATAACTCAAATATAGTTGAACAAATGACATGGTAATTTTTTTAAATTTAGCTGTCGTTCACTTGACTGAATTAATAAAAATCCCTACTAATTTTTTTTTTTTAGCTTTCTGATTTTTTTAAGCCTGCCACTTTTATTTATACTCCCTTCACTAAAATGTAAGCTTTATGAGGGCAGGAATCATTGTTTCCTTTATTTACTTTTGCCCTCCCCAGTCCGTAATACTATACTTTGAACTACTAAGTTCTCAGTAAGTTTTTCTTGGATGAAAGAATAAAGTGATCAGTCAAGTTTCACTTAACTTTGTATTTAATATGCTGTTATGACAGTAAATTGAATAAACAATACAGAGACCAGCAAAAACAAAAACACAAAAACTCACTTTTCTTTTTTGTGTGTTTCCTTTAGGAATTGGTGGTCCCAATGAAAGAAGTGGCATAATTAAGAGAAGCAATAGTTTCTGGCGCCTGAAAGATGCCCATATCCACAGTGTATTTCTTAATCCAAGGAGTCTCTCACGACATTATTTCAGCATATAAGTTGTTCAGTGTTTTTAAATGGAAGTCTGTAGTGTTTTGTTGCTCTCATTGCTTCATATATGTTTTCCTTGCCATTGAACTTATCTTACTGAGCAGTAAGCATTAAGTAATAGATTCAACATACGAGTCATTCTAACACTTATATAAC
The DNA here is from genome assembly GCF_023721935.1 of Panthera uncia. NCBI lineage: Eukaryota > Metazoa > Chordata > Mammalia > Carnivora > Felidae > Panthera > Panthera uncia. The sequence goes on from NW_026057581.1 coordinate 17,896,627, forward strand.
ATGATGTGTATGTTTGCACGCTCGTGCATGTGTGTCTGTGTGTGTGAGTGTGTGTGTGCTTATGTGTTGAGTAGAGATTGACTAACATGTTTTTCAGGAGTTTTCTTTTGTTGCTGAATATTCATGGGCTCAGTGATATAATTCAATCCAACACTCAAGAATTTGGTACTATCTTACCTCTGAAGTAAATATCACATTTGCATTGGCATTGAGATGACCTCTTTAATTTAGATTTGTTTTTTTTGCATGTACAGGTATGGTTGGGTACTTAATAGAAAAATGGAGAAAAATAAAATAAAGGAACTTGTTATTTTTAGAATCGATTCAGCTCATCTTTTGTGAATTATGAACTCACAAAAATTCATCTTTATGAATTATAAATGATAATTCCATGGAGTGGTCATTGTAAATAGATGGTCTACCAGAACAGAGTTCTAACATATGACACCCTAGTATAATATCCCCTTAACAAGGTATACATATTTATACACAGGGCAAAGTGTAATGTTAAAATTGAAGATTCTGGGGATCTATCTATTTATCTATCTATTTATTGATCTATCTATCTATCTATCTATCATCTATCATCTATGAATCCAGTCATCATTTTCCTCAGTATATTGAGGATAATTTATAATTTTCATAATTATTTTTCAAGAATCTGTTAGTAAATCAAGCTTTGCTTTATCTATAAATTCATGCCTATTTGCTTAATAATTTCATTGGTAACTTTATTTCGAGTATTATAGTTACTAATTAATGTGTGTCAGCTACATTGATATTTTTCACGTATAGAAATAATACACAATACAAAATATGCGTATAATTGAAAACTGTGAATTAAAAAATCCTTTTAGTAGATTTTGTTTTTGTTAGTACCTACTGTGTTCTTATTACCTAAACAGATTTTCTATTTGAAGTTAAATTCTTTTAAGGAATGAAAATATACATGAGAAGAAATTAAAAATTTAAGTGCTTGCTGTACATTTGAAAGTGAGATCTATAAAATGTTCCTGGTAGTAAAGCTCAGTGACAATAAATAGATTACACCAAGTGTCACTTGAGCAAGTGGATAAAAAATGAGTGATTTTCATCCTTCAGTTAAATATGGTGCTAAGTGGTAAGTGCTAGCATTAAAAGCAAATTACTTATCACTTCAGCAATCACAGCATGAGAGCATCCTATTGGAAGTTGTATCTCCAGTCCTTCTTGGTCCTCAGCTTTATTAAATACATCAATTGATAACTCTTGGATAAGCAGAGGAAAAAAAGCCTTGATGACATTATGGCATTTCCTTTTTATGAGTGCTTATTCAAGATGTCTCCAAAATGGCCATTTCTATATATTTCAGTCAGTGTGGATACACACACACGTACACACACACATAATTTCATCTGGCTCAGCCACCTATGGGAAGCACAAATACCAAATGCGACCTCATTTCCAGTTGGCCATCTAACTTAATCTTAAATTACCTTGAGGAATGGGGAAAAATCACCACTTTAGATGAGAATTCTTACTGCAGGAATACCTTCCAGAAGCTGGAGAAGAGCTCTTGCTGGGTCTGAGATCTTTGTGAAAACCTACTAAATATAATAGCTCAGGGCCTTGACAACTGGTAGGTCCTAACTCAACAAGTTACTGACTGAGTGAAGTAAAGTAAGCCTCATGGTTTTTTAAATCCAAATTCTTTTCTTTTAAAGACAGTACATGTGTATTTACATAGATTTTCCTTTTTATGACTGATAAGGAGGAGAGGTGGGAGAAAAGCAGATATACTCCAAGGTGGAGAAGTTAACCCTGGGTACTCCCTCCAGGGTTCCAGTAAAAGTTCAATTCTCACCACCACACACAAATTAACTTCTTAACTATTCCATCCATGCCTCAAATGCTTTGTCTCAAAGGGCCACATATTTATATTATACAGCGAGACGCTGGCCTTATGGGGTTGAACAACAGAGAGTCTGGCTAGGGACTTGGCTTGATCTTGGACAATGAGGACGTTTGTAGCTCTAGGATAGATTGGAATTTAGAGGCCCTTCTCTTACTGATTTTCTTGATCTGTTGAAATCCTGGAAGGAGCAAAGGTTCATTCCTAAAATGGCATAAATTCCTTAAGGATAACCTCTCCAAGATCTAGGTCATAATAGGAACTCAGTAACTATATTAAGTGTGTTGATGAATGATACCATATAGCATAGTGGCTAAGAGCTGGCACTTTAGGGGTGCCTGGATAGCTCAGTTGGTTAAGCGTCTGATCTTGGTCTCAGCTCAGATCACAATCTCATGGTTTGTGAGTTCGAGCCTCACGTTAGGCTTCACACTGCTGCTGTGGAGCCTGCTTGAGATTCTCTCTCTCCTTCTTTCTCTTTTCCTTCTTCTTTCCTCTCTCTCTTTCAAAATAAATAAATAAACTTAAAAAAATAAACTTAAAAATGAAAGAGTTCTGAGTTAGATCCAGGTTGAAATCCTGCTCTATAACTTTCTAGCTATGCAACATTGAATGCGCTACTCAACTTATTGTAATACATCAAAGAGTATCTGCTAATCCAGTGACATAATTTGTATACATGTTTTTCAGATCACATGATTAGAGACAATATCTATAATATGTGAATATCTGATGCACTCTGTCCACCTGAGTCCTGGAAAAAAAACTACTTCACAATTGGGATCACCAGGTTCTAGGCTGACCACATGGGATGTAAGAGCTGCTTGTTTAGGAAGAGAGTTTGAATAGGTATCAACAGACGCTCCAAGACACGTTATTAACTAATGCACCAAAAGTTTCTTGTCTTCTGAAGCTGACTGTGTACTTTCAGTTCAACCTCTCCTTGAATGGCCTTGGTTGTGTTGCTTTAGTTCAATCAGTCCTACGCTCAATGTGAGTGTGGCATGATTTTCTTAACAGTTCTCTTTGTGAAGGTACAAAATTAGTTCCAGCAAACCTCTCATTTTGGGCTTTTTCAGTGTCCACTTTACAAGGGGGTTGCAAGGAAGAACAGGGATGATAAAGGAGGTGTATTAGCCATGATGGTGGTGAGGCAAATTAATGAGAGAAAGAAGAGGAGGAGAGAAAGAAACAGACAAAAAGAAGAATGGGATAGGGAAAGAAGAAATACGAGAAGAATCGAAGGAAAGAAGGATGAAAAGAAAAACTAAATTTCTAAAAGTAAGATTGGTTAAATCAATGGGTACCACATTTAAAATTTCAATATATAATAATTTTTATTTCAGAAATATTTTCTTAATTTCCATTTCAACCACAAATGGTAATTGAGATAACCTCTTTCTCCAGAGTATTGCTAGTAATTGATGTTAGTAGTAAAAGTATTTTCTTAACTGAAAAGGTAAAAAAAAAATATTTCATTAGAGATGTGATTTATTTTATTATTTTTTGATGTTTATTTATATTTTGAGAGAGAGATAGAGACAGAGACAGAGTGTGAGTTAGGGAGGGGGAAGAGAGAGAGAGAGGGAGACACAGAATCTGAAGCAGGCTCCAGGCTCTGAGCTGTCAGCACAGAGCCTAACGTGGGGCTCAAACTGACGAGCCATGAGATCATGACCTGGACCAAAGTCAGATGCTCAGCTGACTGAGCCATCCAGGCGCTCCTAGAAATGCTATTTATTTTAGAAGATTAATAAAAATGTAAAGTTTGACTATGGAACTCATTTATTGTTATTGATTTATAATAGCTCTTTGTATATTAAGTGCTGTATATTAAGTGCTGCAAAACTTTGCATATAGGATGTCACCAAAATATGCCAAAGTTGTAAGTTGTTCAGTTTGCTTCAATATATGTTTTGGCATAAAGAAGTTCTACATTTCTATGTAGTTTAATCTGTAAGTTTCTTTCTTTTTTGTTTTAACATGGTATATTACATAGTTTATCATTTTCCTTATGTTTTGATATGCCACTTCATTGTATAATAAGCACATGTAGGTTATGTAGTTTTGACCTGGAGAGTGTTGTTGTTCCACTGTTTTATTGTCTGTTCTCATGCTAGTGTCTGACTCCATTGATTAATGTAGCTCATAGATGAATCAGGAGCATCCTGAGGCCGAGCTGCACAGCACTGTGAAAGATTTGCTGGCAGCAGGGGAAGAAGGAGAGTGGAGAGAACATGACATGAGAAGAATATTGGACCTATGTAATAAATACATGCGTTCAGTAGATACTATTTTCTTCTAGTTTTGTATGCTTGAAATTTTTCATAGTAATAAATTAGGAAGGTTATAGAACAGAATACACATGGAGGAAGTATAACATAATATTATATACCCATGAAAGTACATTCAAATAATAAATAACAATGAGGAAATGTTAAAAATATAATGTGGAACATACGCAGTACTTTGATCCGATGGTAGAAAACACATATTGCATAGGAGGAATCTGAAAACACACACAAAGAGATGTTGATAACGGTTATCTGTGGGTGTTGAGATAACACATTACCTCATTTTAGTTTTTCTAATATCATTCTATATTTTCCTCATACCTTTCTAGGAGCCCAAGTGGCTCTTAATCCATGCCGAAACTATGAAGAATTTTAACCACTAAAACCACTGAAGAAATAATTTTAAAATATGTGATAGCACCCATAAAACAAAAAGTTATCTCTATCAGCATTATCTGCCCAAGAGGGTGGCCCAAAAGTTGCATTCTGGAAACATCGTAGAAGATAAGCTTCTATGAAATAGGAACACAATCTATAAATAGTGGACAAGTTGAGGAGAAGATACAGCAGAATGAAATAAAAAAAGATGAATGCGCTAAAGGAAGATTAAAGAAAATTAAAAACGCAATAGCCAAGTTGGGGTGCCTGGGTGGCTCAGTCAGTTAAGCGTCAGACTTCGGCTCAGGCCGTGATCTCACAGTTGGTGAGTTTCAGCCCCACATTGGGCTCTGTGCTAATGCTGCGGAGCCTGCTTGGGATTCTCTCTCTCTCTCTCTCTCTCTCTTTCTCTCAAATAAACTTAAAAAATGCAATAGCAAACTTAAGAGACATTCCAGAGGCTTGAAAGGGCAGAGATGATGCTGCAGAAAATTAAATCATAATGTCAATTCCACGCATGCCCCTTACTGCTTACTACCTCCTGTCTTTCCAACTCACCTACTCTAGAATTCGACTCTAACAATCCATCCCCAACACGCGAATCCAGACTCTATCACCTTTCCTCTGATTTCAACCTTTTGTTCTCTTTCCTCCTTAAACCGCTTAAATTCCGTAGTCACGTGTTCCCTTTGAATATACCCTCTGCTTATATCCTCATATAAAAAACTATAGCCCTAGTTGAACCCACCTGCACCTCATGTACGCCTATCCACCTATGCAGTTACATGCAATTGGCAAAAAATATACTTTGGTAGCAGCTAATCCTACTTTAAATTCATAACCATGGGTCTCAAGTGGTGGTTTAACACTATCTGGTAATCCTATTATGCTTTCTATTTCATTTGCTCTCTCACTGTCCTGCACGACTCTATCACATTTTACTCTCTCTTTTCAAACCTGCAACCTATTCTTCCCCAGGCTCACTCTCAACTGATAAATTGGTTTTCTACTTCACTGGGAAATTGAAGCAATCAGAAGAGAACCACCACCACCAATTCTTGCCACAAATTCTTGTCGGTTAGATAACTAACCGACCGACACCTGTCCCCAGATAGTCTTCCTTTCAGCCTTAAGCAAAGATGAAGACACCATGCTCTTCTAAAGTTGAGCTCTCTCCTTAGGCATTGATCACATCCTCTGTCAAGGGCACCACTCCAACAGCCTTTTTCCTTTTTTCTAAATTATCATTTTAAACTCCTTATTCAATAATACAAATCTATTGTTTCTCCATTCTGGAAAAAAAATTACTTCTCCAGACTCCACTCCCCTTATGATTTACCGCCTCACATCTTTGCTACCTCCTTGGAAGAAATTTCTCTTCTTGCTATCACTAATTCCTCCAATGCTTGCCGAAACCCACTCTACTCATTATTTCACACCTGTACTCCATGGAAACTACTTTCACCAAGGCCAACAATCACCCACCCCATCCCCATGTTCTTAAATCCAGTGGTCAATTCTCAATCCGCATCTTACCTGATTCAGAAGAAATGTTTTTCATAATTGAACACTTTCATTCTTTGTACACTTTCTTTACTTGGCTGCCAGGCCACTGCCCTCTTAGTTTTCCTCCTGCATCTTGGTTACAGCTCTCAGTTCCCTTTACTGTAGCCTCTTCTTTTCTCTTACCTCTTAGTGTGAAATGCTCTGGGACTCAGTTCTTGTTTTCTCTTCTCTTTGCTCTCTCCTTTCACTATTGATCTCAGTTACTAGATCATATCATTCCCAAATTTACAGCTCTAGCTCAAATCTATCTTACACATGTCAGACATTCATATCCAAATGCCTACCGGACACCTCCACTTGAGTGAACACCTAACATGGTATGCGCCCAACCTATGATGTTCCCCTTTAACCCTGATTCTTCACATCTTTATACATCTCAGTTGATGGCGAGATCAACCTTCAATTTTCTCAAGCCCAAAGTTTGAAGTTATCCTTGACTCATATTATTCAGGATGTTATAATGCAGTAACAAACGCTACTCATCCACAGTGGCTTATAGAATCAAAGTTTCCTAGTTATGCAACATTTCCACTTGGGGCTGCCAGTGTTGGGACCAGAAGGATTTGTTCTGTGTCATTGTCATCCGCCTTCTGGACCCAGGCAAATGGAGAAACCATTATATGGAAAAATTGCCAGTTATTAAAACAGAGGGGAAAGATATATATTCATTGGTAAATCTCTACTTGTATATTATCTATCAGGTATATTTATATGTCATTCGTCAAAGCAGTCACCAAATTACTCCCTATTTCAACTGGGGGAGAAGTAGAATTCTACCATACCCAGAGAGAAAATAAAAAAAATTGTTAATACCTCTAATGACTACAACAGTTGACCATTTTAGTCAACTAAACTTCGTCAACCAAATGTTTGGTTCACTAATCATTCGGTATGTAAAATACACTTACAGACTCTCAAAGTCATAATATCCATAGCACAAGATCTCTGGATAATGTACAGTGGTTTTTACCACTGTGAAGGAAGGGGTGATGCCAAGTATCCTCTATATTAGGTGTGAATGTAGCTCTCCTTGATTCAGAAACCTATGAACACAAAGTAAAGTTACTAACTACCCCATGTACTCAATATACGACATAAGAGCAGAGATAGAGGCATAGTAGATACTTCCATTCAAAAAGAGGTGGCAATCATTGGTCCAGAACCATTCTAAAACCCCATAGGCAGTCGAAAAGGTCTGCTCCTTTGGTTGCAGGGAATGATTATTGATTAGACTTCATTCCTGCTTCATGGGATAAGTTCCCCCAGTTCATTGTTCTCTGTGACTCCTGGATCCACTTTCTGGGAGTTCCTTTCTGTGCCATTATCCTGTTTAGTTATATCTGAAGTGAGCTTTAGAGCATATGCCCTCCTTGGAGGCTGAGCAGCTTTGTCAAACTGCTTCCTGATCCTTGGGGCCTCAGGGTTCTTTATGGTCTGAAATGATTACAGTGTCTTAATTTAGGCTAGCAACTTTTTTTTTGGCAGTACAACTGTCTCAAAAACTTAGGCAGCTTTTTATTTATTTAATTCCAATCAGTTTTCATGTACCAATAACCATACTTACGGTTCTTTTTTTAATATATTTTTTAATGCTTATTAATTTTTGAGAAAGAGAAAGAGAAAGACAGAATGTGAATGGGAGAGGGGAAGATACAGAGTCCGAAACAGGCTCCAGGCTCTGAGCTGTCAGCACAGAGCCTGACGCGGGGCTCGAACTCACAGACCGTGAGATCATGACCTGAGTTGAAGCTGGATGCTTAACCGACTGAGCCACCCAGGCGCCCCACTTACAGTTCTTTTTTGACACAGGACTTAACTGCAGGTGCTCTGAGGTCATTAAGCCTTGATGGGAAAGTGACATCTTTTTCCTGAGTCATTTTCTGCTACATGAACTGAGCATCACCGTAATCTACCCACAGATATGAGGAATGGGAATGAGGGGTTTCCATTGATTTGATCCTTGCCAAAAGGCTTCCTTTGCTCAAAGACATTCTCAAGTTTACTTTGTACTGATGGAAAGCAGTTACCTATTCCAACCTTGTAAATCTCCAAATTTTCCCATTCTCTTCACCCACTTTGATTTCTGCTTGCTAATCAGTAAATTCTTTTTAAGCTCAGCTCTTCTTGTAGTACATTGTCAAATACAGCCAGTAATACCCAACGCTTGCTACTTACATTCTATTTTTTCCTCATTTTGTCACATCCTAGAATACTCATTAGATATGTTTTATACCTTACAAGTGATTGCTGGTTAACAACTGTTAGCTTAAAAAAGACAGATAGTTTCTTGTGCCAGTTATATATCCATTACAGATTCCCTGAGAAATCTACACAGTATTATTATCATTCTCACTCTGTGCCTATATTCATCAAGTACCAACTTTCCAGAACACTGTGGATTGTCATAGCAGAGGGAAAAAGGAGTATGTGGCAGCATGACCAATGCTTAAGCTTTCAGAAGACATGAGGTATGTCCCTTCCAACCAGAGGTTCAAAGCAAGTTACATGGTCATGGAAAGCTGGGAGTGCTGTCCTGAGGGCTGGTTCAACTGTAAAGATCTGTACTACCTCTGAGAGCACCTCTTGACTCCGTATCAATCGTCCAGAAACTCTATTTGAAAATAACCCCAGAATCTGAGTTCTTATCACATAGTTCCCTTCCATGGTCCCAATCTGAGTCACTGTTATTGCTCTCCTTGGTTTCTCAGTAGTCTCCTTACTAATTTCACGACCTTTACTCTCATTCCACTTTGATCCATTCTCAACACATTAGCTAACATGATCCTTTGAAAATAAGTCAGATTATATGATTCCTTTGCTCAAATTCTCTATTAAGTCGGCATAAAAACCAAAGTTATCATCATGGCCTCAAATCATCCTCAATCACCTCTCCTTATCTCACACCTACACTTGCCTTTATTTCACACTGTTCGATCACCCTGACCTTTTCCTATTTCCCAATAATACCTGTTCTTTCAGCCCAGAAGATAATTCCATGCTTTCCCCTAAAGCTGATACCCATACAGCTAAATTTCCCCAGAGCTCTACATGACTAGTTCTTTCACTTCTTTCTTGTCTTTGCTCAAATGGCATCTTCTCATTGGGAGCACTGACCCTTCTTAAAAACTGTATCTCACAATCACCCACTAGAGAGCCCTCTAAATCTGATGAACACTTTTTTCATATTTCCATAGTCCCTAAATCTTATATAATTCTTAGGCAGATCAGTGAAACTATTTTCATTTACCACAACTCTAGGCTTTAACACATGCACAGCCACTGGAGCATTGACCAGTGAAAAAGCTTTTAAAAGCATTTGCTCACCAAAAATCCTTCCTAGAAGAAAATCTTATATTTGCTACTGGGAAAAAAAATATATGTCCAGATGAAAACAAAAGTAACCAACCAAGCAAAAAACCCAAACTTGATTATGAGCCATGAGGCAAACTTTTAATAAACAATCTGAGAACCAACTCTTAGATATTTTGAGTTAGGACAGCATTGGTAGTTCGCGGAAATCTATATATTTTTTTTTTTTTTCAACGTTTTTTATTTATTTTTTTTGGGACAGAGAGAGACAGAGCATGAACGGGGGAGGGGCAGAGAGAGAGGGAAACACAGAATCGGAAACAGGCTCCAGGCTCCGAGCCATCAGCCCAGAGCCCGACGCGGGGCTCGAACTCACGGACCGTGAGATCGTGACCTGGCCGAAGTCGGACGCTTAACCGACTGCGCCATCCAGGCGCCCCAAGAAATCTATATTTTTAAAAAGCATTGAATGTAATTATAACAAATTTCCAGATATTTACTAATATAGATAACATAAATAATACAATAAACCAGCATAATTTACATAGAAGGATGTTAATGTTTTCTGATGACAATATAAAATCATTTTTATAAGAATATATCATATATTAGAACTTTCCAACAACAACAACAAAAATCACCAAATCACACATACCAGAAGATGTAAAATACATATTCAGGTAAGAGTGTACAGAAACAGTTATAAAGGTATAGAAATTTACATTAAAAGGATACATGTTGAGGAACTTATAAAAGTATTTGTGGGCCAAAAAAAGTACTTTGGGCCAAGAGGAAATAAAGTTGCAATCACAAATTATCAAAAAATTAGTGTTTAAGAAACAACTAGAACACTGCATATGAAAACTTATGAAAGGTGGCCAAAGTTGTATCTAGATAGAAATATTTTTCTATTAAATACATAAATGTAAAGAAACTAGAAAAAATATACCAAATAAACCTTCAAAACTGAAGATAATTCAGAAAATAGGAACATAAATTAACAGTAGCAATTTTTTGGTGATAAACCTCATTATTAATTTCCTCTTCCATTAAGATTAGGAAAGAAAAGAAGAAGATTGCAAACATACAACATTAGATATCAGAGATGTATGATATATCCCCAGATAAAGAAGAAGTTAAAAATCAGAGTTTAATATACATACCTCTGTGGTGATAAATAAAAACACTTCGCTGGGACAAATAATTTTTTATGAATCAGATGTATTTTAGAGGAATTGAATTCCTAAATTAATAAACCTGGAAAACATTTTTAATCTATTTCGGAAAACATCCTTCAGAAAATCATTAAGGCTGGGTGAATTTCTGGTTGATTTTTTTTTCTTTTGGTTGATGTAAATAAAGTCATTAGGGAACTAATACATTGTATGGCATTAAATTATTCTCAGTAACTGCAAAGTATGAGCTTTTAACCATTTTATGTCTTTATGACCTGCATGTGTGTACAGTAAGACTGATGGCTACCCAACAATGATGATGTGTACGTATACTCATCCAAACACACAGAGACATATATCTGCAAAGAAGAATTACAGACCTGAGGAAAATGTTAGCAAATTTTGTATAGCACTTAGTCATTGATCAATGATTCGCCATTAAAAATTTACTAGGGCAATGTATAACATTAGTAAGGGAAAGACATTTAAAATGATGTTATTGACAGAATTCATTATCCATTTATTAGCCATTCAATTTTTTTAGTAAGCAAAGAACGATCCAATAAAGTGTTGGGTGGATTTAGAGTAGTGACATCAGCAAAAAGGTAGAAGAGAACTTTTTACCATCGTTGCCCTAAAAGACCCCATTTTAAAAAGTTTATTGAACTATTTTGAGAAAGAGAGAGTCAGTATGAGGAGGGAGGGTCACAGAGACACGGAGAAAGAGATTCCCAAGCAGGTTCCACTCTGTCAGCACAGAGCCCAATGTTGGGCTTGGACTCTTGAACTGTGAGATCATGACCCAAGCCAAAACCAAGAGTCATATTCTTAACTGACTGAGGCTTCCAGCTGCCCCAATAACAATAATTTTGACAACCACCATCAGACCAGAATATTTTTATGGAAGTCCTAGAGGCCAGTGGAAATGTTCTAGCATACTACTGGATTAAAAAAAAAATCGAGATTAGACCCATGGAAGTGGGTAAGAGGAACAGTTTTGTTTTACCTGGATCAACCGTCCTTCAAGGCATCATAGCCCAGTGCTCTTGGCCCATGATTTTGTCCATGGGGAAAGTGAGAGAGTGCATGTGAGCACCCAGCTTCTGCATCTATGCATGATGCTGCCTACAAGGCCCACTTCTTTCTTGCCTCAGACACAATACCGAGGTATGCTACAAAACTGAGGGGCAGAAAAGGGTGGAAAGAATAGCTAATGCTTAGAGATAATCAACACAGATCCTATTAATTGCTTTGCAGTCTCTATCAGGAATCTTATCCATGAACCACTGAGGACACCTCACCAATGGATCTTTCCACCTATACCATGGGCACCCTCAACACTCTATGTGTCTCACCCAAACACCCTCCCCCACCATTTCGTGATCTGTGTGCTTTTCAAGGACAAAGAGTAAAAACCTTTGCAGATGGTTAGTGAGCATATGTGAAAAGCTGACCAAATATCAAAGGATTGCAAAAAAGCACACAAATATGAGCATTCAGTAGCACCCTAGGGGAAGCAACCCTAGGGAGAGGCTATTAGGACTTGGCCTGACTTTGCAGGATCAAATGAAGTCATACATCTTAAGAACTCACTCCACCAAAAAAGAATAAAGGTGAAGGCAGGCATATCCAAAGAAGGAATCCAAGAAAGCCTGACAATTCCTAGCAGGGCTGACAGAAGGTATTTCTCTCCTGAAACCAGTGAGTAAAGATTAGAGGAGGTGACTACTTCTTCAAATCCAAAGACAGCAATGGAAGTCTTCGTGGACCATGAAAAATCAAGGAAACATAACACCACCAAGGGAATACAACAGTTTTCCAGGAAATGGCTCCAAAGGAATAGAAATCTGTGATTTGCCTGATAAAAACTCAAAATAGCTGTTCTGAGGAAGCCCACTGATCTACAAGAACACACAAAGACACTTCAATGAAATCAAGAGAAAAGATATGTGAGTAAAATAAGAAGACTGACAGAGAAATAGAAATCATAAAAAGAGCAAAGTAGAAAATTCGTTGCTGAAGAATACAATGAACGCAACAGAGAGCATCAACATCAGATTTGATCGAACAGAAGAAGAAAGAATCTGTGATGTAGAAGACAGCTCATTTGAAATCATCTGGTTAGGTGAGAACAAAGAAAAAAGAACGAGAAAAATGAAGAAAACCTACGTGAATTATGAGATACCATCAAGTGAAAGTTTCTATGCATACTGTAGTCCCAGAAGAAAGAGACAAAAAGAGGTAGAAAGCTTTACTTGAAGGATGAATGACTAAGGACTTCCCAAATCAGAAAAAGATTCAGATATCCAAGTTTATGAAGTTCATAGTTCCCCCAAAAGATTCAACCCAAAGACATCTTATTCAAGACATATTATATTAAAACTGTCTAACAAAAAAAAAAGAGAATTTTATTTAAAAAAAATTTTTTAACGTTTATTTATTTTTTGAGACAGAGAGACACAGAGCATGAACGGGGGAGGGTCAGAGAGAGAGGGAGACACAGAATCAGAAACAAGCCCCAGGCTCTGAGCTGTCAGCACAGAGCCCGACGCGGGGCTCGAACTCACGGACCATGAGATCATGACCTGAGCTGAAGTTGGACGCTTAACCGACCAAGCCACCCAGGCACCCCAAAAGAGAATTTTAAAAGCAGCAAGAGAAAAAAAATTCTCACATTAGGGAATCTGTGTAAAGTTATCAGTAGATTCCTCCGCAGAAGAAACCTTCAGACCAGATGACAGTAGATTATGTATTCAAAGGATATCACTACAGAAAATTATCAATCTATAAAACAAGACAGTAAAAGATGAACAAAGGCACAGAGAACTATAAAACAACTAGAAAACAATAAAGTGGCATTAGTAAATCCTTACCTGTCAATAATTTTGATTAATAATTAGTCAAAAGTAAATGGACTAAATTCTCCAATTAAAAGGCATAGAATTCGTGAATAGATTAAGAAACAGTAACCTACAAGACACTCACTTGAGCTTTAAGGACACACACAGGCTCAAAGCAAAGGGATGGAAAAAGATATTCCATTCCAATAAAAACTAAAAAAGAGGAGGGACAGAAATACTTACATAAGATAAAATAGATTTTAAATAAAAAAAAACTGTAACAAAGGACAAAGAAGGTCAATACATAATTACAGAAGAGTTCCTTCATCAAGAGGATATAACAATGGTAAATATACACGCACCCCAAATCGGAGCACTTAAATATATTAAGCAACTACTAACAGATCTGAAGAAAGAAGAGACAACAATACCCTAACAGTAAAGAACTTTGACACCCCACTTTCAACAATGGATAGATTGTCCAGACAGAAAATCAATAATGAAACATTGAACTTGAACTATACTTTGGACCAAACGGATCTAACAAACATGTACAGAATGTTCCATCCACAGTAGCAGAATACACAGTTTTCTTAAGCACACACGGAGAAATTTCCAGAAAATGTTAGGTCAAAACAAGTTTTAGCAAACTTAATAAAACTGAATTATACTAAAGCTCTTTTCCAAACACAGTGGTATGAAAATAAAAATCAATAGCAGAAGGAAAATTGGAAAATTCACAAATATGGGGAAACCAAAAACACAATCCTTAAAAGCCAATGGGTCAAAGAAGAATTCAAAAGGGATATTTAAAAAGGTATCTTGAGGGGTACCTGGGTGTCTCGGTTGAGCATCCAACTGTTGATTTTGGCCCAGGTCTTGATCTCATGGTTCCTGAGAATGAGCCCCGCATCGGGCTCTGTGCTGACAGTGAGAAGCCTAGTTGGGATTCTCTCTCTTAGTTGGGCTATCTCTGTCCTGCTCCCTCTCACTCTCACTGTCTTTCTCTCAAAATAAATTAATAAACGTTTAAAAAATATCTTGAACCAAATGAATATCTTGAACACAACATATAAAAACTTATGGGATGCAGAAAAAGCAGTTTTAAGAGGGAATTTTATAGCAGTAAACATCCACATTAAATAAAGAAGAAAGATCACACATAAAAATCCTAACTTAAAATCTCAAGAAGCTGGAAATAAAATAACAAACCAAACCCAAAGTTAAAATGAAGGATATAACAAAAATCATAAAAGAAATCAATGAAATAGAGGCTAGGAAAACTAAAGAGAAGACCAATGAAACCAAAAGCTGGTTGTTTTTAAAGGAAAAAAAATCACAAAATTTTAGCTAAACTAAGGAAAACAGAGAAGACAAAATCAGTAATAAAAGAAGGGTCATTATAACTGTTATCACAGAAATACAAAGAATCATGAGACCACAATGAATAATTATGTACCAAAATTCGGACAACCTAGGAGAAATGGGTACTTGTTAGACACACACAACCTACCAAGATTGAATCAAGGAAATAGAAAATCTGAACAGACCAATAATACATAAGGGGATTAAATCAGTAGTCGAAAATCTCCCAATAAAGAAAAACTCAAGACCTAACGGCTTTTCTAGTGAGTTCTACCAAACATTTTTTTAAAATGTTATCTAGTTATTTTGAAAGAGAGAGAGCATGTGCATGTGCAGGTGGGGAGAGGCAGAGAGAGAGGGGGAAAGAGAGTTCCAAGTAGGCTTTGCACTGTTAGTGCAAGACCTGACATAGAGCTCGGTCTCACAAACCATGAGATCATGACCTGAGCTGAAATTAACAGTTGGATGCTTAATCGACTGAGCCACCCAAGCACCCCAAATTCTACCAAACATTTAAAGAAAAATTAATACCAATCTTTCTCAAACTTTTCCAAAGTATTGGAGAGAAGATGGGGAGTAAATTCCAAAGTCATTTACAAGGCCAGCATTAGACTAGGACAGAGCAAAATGAGAATTATGGACCACTATCCCTGATGAACATAGATACAAAAATCTTCAATGAAGTGTTGGCAAACTATATTCAGCAGTACATTAGAAAGATCATACACCGTGATCAAGTGGGATTTACCCCTGGCATGAGAGATGGTTTAATGTATGCAAATCAATAAATGTGATACTCTACATTAATAAAATAAAAGAACAAAAATTGTATGGTCATCTCAACAAATGCAGAAAATAAATTCGCAAAACAAAATGTAATGTCCATTCATGGTAAAAACTTAAAAAATAGGGGGCACCTGGGCAGCTCAGCTGGTTAAGTGTCTGACTTCAACTCAGGACATGATCTAACTGCTTATTGAGTTTAAGCCCTGTGTTGACAGGTCGGAGCCTGGAGCCTGCTTCAGATTCTGTCTCCATCTCTCTGCACCTCCCCCGTTCATGCTCTGTCTCTGTCTCTCTCTCCCTCACTCTCTCAAATATAAACTAAAACAAAATATTTAAAAATAAATATAGAAGGAATGTACCTGGCAAAATAAAGGTCATATGTGACAAGCCCTTAGTTGATATACTCAGTGGTAGAAAGCTGAAATCATTTCTTCTAAGATCAGGAACAAGACAAGGATGCCCATTCCTGCTACTTTTATTCAACATAGTTTTAGCCAGGCAATTAGGCAAGAAAAAGAAAGAAAAGCCATCCAAATAAGAAAAAAGGATGTACAATTTTCTGTTTGTAGATGACATGATGCTATATATAGAAAACTCTAAAGATTCCATTGAAATTATTGTAACTAATAAACAAATTCAGTAAAGTTGCAGGATATAAAATCACTGTATGAAGTAAGTTGTGTTTCCATACACTAATAGTGGGCTACATGAAAGAGAAATTAAGAAAACAATGTCATTTAAAACAATGCCATTAAAACAATGCCATTTTAATAACAGTGTCATTAAAAACAATGAATAATTAGGAATAAATTTAACCAAGGAGATGATAGACCCGTACACTGAACAGCATAAGACACTGATAAAGAAATTGAAGAAGACACAAATAAATGGAAAGATATTCTATGTTTATTAATTAGAAGAATTAATATTGTTAAAATGTCCATTCTATCCAAAGTGATCTATAGAATCAATGCAATCCCTATTGAAATTCCACTGGCATTTTTCACAGAAATGGAAAAAAATGGTCTAGAACTTGTATTGAACTGTAAAAAACTTCAAACAACAAAAGTGATCTTGAGAAAGAAAAACAAAGCCAGAATCATCACACTTCCTTCTTTAAAACTATACTACAAGGTATAGAAATGAAGACAGTATGGCAATGGCATAAAAATAGACACGTAAATCAATGGAACAGAAAAGAGAGCCTAGATTTAAATACCTGTGGGAAAAGTCAACTAATATTTGACGAGGGAACCAGGAATACCTAAATGGGAAAGGATAGTCTTGTTAACAAATGGTGCTTGTTGGGAAATCGGATAAACCCATGGAGAAAATGAAATCTTATATTACTCACAAAAATTAACTCAAAATAAATTAGTCATAAACGTAAGTTCTGATACCATATAAGTACTGGGAAAAAAGCCATAGACAAGAAGCTCTTTTTTTTTTAAAATTTTTTTAACGTTTATTTATTTTTGAGACAGAGAGAGACAGAGCATGAACGGGGAGGGTCAGAGAGAGAGGGAGACACAGAATCTGAAACAGGCTCTAGGCTCTGAGCCATCAGCACAGAGCCTGACGCAGGGCTTGAACTCACGAACCGCGAGATCATGACCTGAGCCAAAGTCGGACGCTTAACCGACTGAGCCACCCACGCGCCCTGAGAAGAAGCTCTTCAACACTGATCTTGTGTATGATTCTTTGGATACGAAACCAAAAGCACAAACAAAAAGAGCAAAAAAAAAAAAAAGAGTAAGACTATATGAAACCTAAAACTCCTGTGCAACAAAGGAAATCATCAAGAAAAGGAAAAGGCAACCTGTACATGCAAGCCATATATTTGATAAGGGATTAATATCCAACATATATAAGGAACTCATATAACTCAATGGCAAAAGAAAAAACAACTCAATTAAAAAATGGGCAAAGGACCACGGGGTGCCTGGGTGGCTTAGTCGGTTAAGCGTTCAATTTCAACTCAGGTTATTCATGATCTCATGGTTTGTGAGTTCAAGCCCCGCATTAGAGTCTCTGCTGTCAGCACAGATCCCACTTCAGAGCCCACTGGTTTCCTCTCTCTCAAAAATAAATAAACATTAAAAAAATGGACAGAGGATCTGAATAGATATTTTTCCAAAGAAGACATACAAATGATTAACATGTACATGAAAAAGTGCTCAACATCACTAATCATCAGGAAAATACAAGTCAAAACCACAATGATATATTATCATACACCTGGTAGAATAAAATGGCTTTAATCAAAAAGACAACAGATAATAAGGGTTGGCAAGGAAATAGAAAAAGGGAATCCTGTATACCTTCCATGAGGCTGTAAATTGGCACAGTCACTATGGAAAACAGTATTGAGGTTACTCAAGAAATTAAAAGTAGAATTACCATATGGCCCAACAATCTCCTCTTTTTTGGTATGTATCCAAAAGAAATGAAATCAGTATCTCAAAGAAATATCTGCTCTCCCATGTTCATTGCAGCATAATTTACAGCAGCCAAGATATGGGAACAACCTAAGTTTCTGTCAACAGATGAATGGACAAAGAAAATGTGGTATACACACACAGTGGAATATTAGTCATAAAAATGAAGGAAATTTGTCATTGTGACAATATGAATGAACCTAGAGGCCATTATGCTAAGTGAAATTAGCCAGACAGAAGGCGAATACTATATGCTCTCACATATATGTGAAATCTACAACAAACAAACAAATAAACAAAAATTAAAAAGTCAAATTCACAGAAACAGACTATAGAATGGTGGTTACCAGGGGTTGGGGGTGAGGGAAAGATGGGGAGATGCTTCAGTTATAAGATGATTAAGTTCTGAGCATCTAATGCACAACATGATCACTATGGTTGATGTTTGTGTGTTGTGTAGTTGAAATTTGCTAAGGGAATAGACCTTAAGTATTCTCAGCACACACACACACAAAGGTCACTCACTACATGAGGTGATGGATGTGTTAATCAACTTGATTGTGGTAATCATTTCACAAAATATACTTATGTCAAATCTCACTTGTACACTTTAAATATGTACACTTTCATTTGTCAATTATACCTCAAAAAATCTTAACAAAATAAAAGTAATGATGCAATATTTAAAAAAAATGGAATAGTTTTAGATATTCCATGGGATAACTGGATCATTATTTGGTGCAGAAAACATTAAGAAGTGCCTTGTGTGGCTTAGTGGGTTAAGCATCCTACTCTTGATCTCCGCTCAGGTTGTGATCCCGTGGTTCCTGACATTGGAGCCCTGCGTGGGACAGAACCTGCTTCAGATTATTTCAGCCTCTCTTTCTACCCTTCTTCCCATCTCCCTCTCAAAATAAATAAATAAACATTTTTAAAAAGCTTAAACAAATCACTACCAAAAAAACCCAAAAAACAAACAAACAAAAACCTGGATATTTAAGCAAGTACATTATTAGGTAATTATCTTAAGAAATACTCAAATAAGTATGGAAATAAAATACCTAATACTTTCCATAGTGAGTTATTTATAAATAGGACATTAGAAATAATATAAGTATTTAAACTATGATAAAGGATTGGTGACATAAATCATTTAGACTCTTGTAGTGGAATTCTCCACAGTCTTGAAAAATACAGCAGAATATTGAAATCTCACTAACATATATAAAAGCATATCTCTCACTCACGGAAAGTCTTCTGTCTTGTATCTATTTTTTATCTGATACTACTTACAGGGAAGAAAAGAGACTTGACGTTTGCACAGGTATTCTCATGTCAAGATCTGCCAAGTGGCAATGTCAATTCTACTCATGTCTCATTGACCAGAGTTGTCGTATGGCCCCAAACACACTGCACAGTAGGAATGTAATCTTCCCAAGAGATACGGTTTAGTGTAGGGGTCTATATTTTTCCTGTAAAGGACCAGGTAAATCTTTTAGGTTTTTTGGCCATATTGTCTCTGTCACAACTCTTCAGCTTTCTTGTGATAGGATAAAATCAGCCATAGACATATGTAAGAGAATCGGTGTTCCTGTGTTCCGGTAAAACTTTATTTAGAAAAACAGGTAGTAAGGGGAGCCTGGTTGGTTCAGTTGGTTAAGCATGCACCTCTTGATTTCAGCTCAGGTCATGATCTCAGGCTCATGGGATCGAGCCCTGCGTTGAGCTAGAGCCCAACGCTGACAGCATGCAGAGCCTGTTTGGGATTCTCTCTCTCCCTCTCTCTGTCCCTCCCCTGCTCTCTCTCTCTCTCTCTCTCTCTCTCTCTCAAAATAATGGATAAATGTAAAAAGCAAACAAACAAACAAACAAGCAGGTGGTGATCTGGATTTGGACTTGAGCCATAATTTTCCAACCCCTTGTTCAGCAAGCACAAAGCATTGTTTCTGCTACTATTTAGTAATTGATTTGGAAGTGCATCTGTAATGTATATTTTTTTAATAAAATATTTTATTTTTAAGTAATCTCTACACCCAGTGTGGGGCTCGAACTCACAATCATGAGATCGAGAGTTATGTGCTCTACGGACTGAGTCAGCGAGGCGCCCTGTAATATATTTTAAAGAAAATGCAAAGTTGTTATTTATAATCTAAATATATTTTTATAAAATCTCTCTCTCTCTCTCTACATAAATACAGATATATGGATATATTTTCATTAAAATTATAGGAGGATACATGCCAAACGTTGACACTAGTTGTCTGTTGGTATTGGTGTTTTAGGTGATTTTCTTTTCTGTGTATCTACATTTCCAATGTTTTTGCAACAAGCATACAGCACAGGTGTAATTAATAGAGAGAAAAAAAAGAGTGAAGGAAACTTGGAAAAATAACCCTTAAAAGTGTATTTTAAAAACTTCATCAATTATCAAAATATTTTAGAGGCACTGTTATAAGTAGAAAACTCAGTTGAGTTGAATAGAAAGCCTAAAATAGGTACAAGAAAACTGTAAGGATTTTCTTTTTGGTAAAGACCTTTTGTGTCGATGAATACAAATATGCCAGGCATTTTATCAGATATGTATACGATATACATAAGATCAGATACACATTTCAGATATATTTCTGATAAAGCACCTGGTACACAATGAGTGTTGAATAAATATTCAAGGAATAGATTGAGTTATTAATTAAATGATTAATTCAATCTTGTATACATCAATTCAATCAATTATACATCGTTTATTTTTTAAGGTATTCATGACTATATTTTAGGCAGAGAGTTTTTATTGTGTATGCCATCAATCATACCAGTTTTTCCCTTTCTCTGGTCCCCTTCTCTACACCAAAAATGTGCTCAATCACGAGATCATATTCTCTCCTCAGTGTTCCATGGTTTTATTTCATAGAATTAACACTTTAATTCCTGGAGAATTTAGTTCATGGAGGAAAAATTTGGGCTCATTTTCTTTTCACTTAACCCATTCTCCCCAGACCATTAATTCCTTACCACTTCCTTTCCCAA
This sequence comes from Panthera uncia, assembly GCF_023721935.1. Taxonomy (NCBI): domain Eukaryota; kingdom Metazoa; phylum Chordata; class Mammalia; order Carnivora; family Felidae; genus Panthera; species Panthera uncia. The sequence goes on from NW_026057581.1 coordinate 17,917,693, forward strand.
CCAAACTGAAGGGGAATTCAATGAAGGGAATTTAATCTTGCTCCCAACTACCCAAACCAACTACCAGGACTGCCCTCTACGGGTTTATGGCAATAAAAACTCTAACCCCTCAGGTCAGATCATCAGATGTATGATAATTAACTGTATGAGTAATTATTGTGTTATGCAAATAAACAATGCAGATGAGTCATTTCATTAAACAAGCACCATGGGGTCATTAGAGTTTGATCTCTGTCCTAGTCTTTTGGGGGAAAATACTTCCTATGAACTGCTCTCCTGAACTGGCAATAAAACATCACTGGTAGGCTCACATTAAGCTGGATAATATGCAGACTGCTTGATTTGTATTGAATATGTGTCTGGTGGTTGGGGCCCACTGTAATGAACTAGCCCACAAATCACAGCTTAATGGGAATCTACTTTTACATATTGCTTAATTAAAAGTTGTGAGCTTATTAACATGTGTCTTTGGCACTGAGCTTTGGGGATGTAATCTCTGTGCAAATAAGACTAGGTTGTAAAAGTTTTATAGATTGACGATGATATTATAGTCCATACCTTAATAACCCATCATTTCCCCAAAGAATTTTTCATATTACATTCCTCTATCCAGCTATGACAGATTCTTCTGTTTATGTTTTTCAATGTATAGGGCCTACTGCGATAGGTACTGGTAGCGGAAAAGGGTTATATCTTAAATATTTCATCTGAACACCTTTTCATCATTTAATCTTATTAGCAGAGTTATCTGGAAGAAAGTCTCAAAGCCTTCCTTTCATAAGAGGGGCTCCGGGTAGCATAGATCTATTAGGCATGGGTTCCAAGAATTTCCATTATAAATCTCTATTTTCGGGGATTTATAATTCAGCTATAAAAATTTTGCCCTAGGCTTCCACTTGGAATACAAGGTCTTAGCCTGAGAGAGTACATTGTTAACACATAAAAAAAGAAAAAGTCATGTTGTTGTTTTCATCTTACCAAAGTGAAAAAAAGTAATGGCATGTAACCATTTTCAAATACTTTGTGATATGCCACTGTAAGATGGTGTTTAGAGCTTTTTGTTTTGTTTTGTTTTGACATGACGTTTTACAGTATGTTAGTTTGTAATTTTAACCAAGCCATTGGTGGCTTTTTCTAAATGCCAAAATGAAAGATGTCTTCCTTGTGCTAGGGACTACTGTCCTTTGGACTGGATACCTCTGCTCTTCTCTGGTGGACCCTTTGACCGAGAGCATTTCTGGCCTCCTTGCATTGAATTATCTCAGTTTACTAACTCCTATCAATATCTGGAGGAAAAGAAGACTTACTGTTCTATACAATTGAATCTCATTATTATCTCTTTGGACAGTCATAGGTCTAATTTAGTTAAAAATTCAATTTGACAACCCAGGTTAAGAGAATTTCAGTGACCATGATATAATAAAAAGAGCTGTGGAAGAAGCTCCCAGTCCAGGGATGACTATGTGGCCTTGGGAGTTTTACTTGAATGCCTTGAACCTGTGTTTGTATCTGTCAAAAGAGTTTGAGGATAACATGATCTGCAATATTCCTTAGGGATTTGAAATTTTCATACAGCTGCTAATTAATTACACATAGCTTGTCAAGTTCACCAGTGACTTTCACGGCACTGAACGCAATGGACACTTTTTAGTCATAACCTAATCTCTCCATTACATTAAACAAATGACCCCTCACCACTTATGGCCACGTTAGCTTCTAAGTTATCCTAATGTCAAATATTGGTGGTTCTTTTTTCTTTATTATTGATGCCTCTCCATTATTTCCTTCCCAGGAACGTTCAATTCAGTTCAATTCAATTCAATTCAATTCAATTCAGTCATTGAACGTTGACTTGATGGATTTGGTCCGATGAACTCATCTCTCCTGTCCTACTCTCAGACCTTAAGCAAGTGTGTCCTTCCCAGTGGCTTCAAATGCTGCCTGTGTACTTTCTCTCAAATGTAATTTTGAGGTCCAAATCTCTCTTCTCAAGTACAGAGCTCTTAAATCCTAAATGTCTACACAACACTTCCTCTTGAAAGAATGACCATTGTTATTTACAGATTTTTCCACCTCCTTTTTTAAAGCTCCTTCTTCTCTTCCCTATTAAATGTATGGCTCCACCTTTCACCCCGTATTCAAAATCTGTGGCTTCATCTTCAAATTATTTCTCCCTCTCCACATCATAAGCCATCAGTCTTTTCATTTGTTCAAATGTACACGTTTATTTTTTTTCCTACCATCTCTTCTTTAGCTTAGTCCGCTAATATCCTCTTTCATGACTAATCCAACCTCTTTCTCTCTCAGCTCCAGTCTTACACTATTTAATTCAGCTTGGAACTTGCAGCCAGATGGATACTTACAGAAATAAAGAGAGAGAGGAAGTAATTCTAATCTTGTCATTAGCCAGTTTAATGTCATTCAAGAGCTATATACTATGCTTAAGCAAAGGTCTCAGATCGCGGCTACACAAAGCCCTCCATGATCTGGGCCTCCAGTTTTATTCCTAGTGGCACTCCCAGTTACTCTCTCTGTTTCAGTCCTCCTGGATTGCTCCTATTTTCTCAAGAGTATCTTTGCCTTTTCTGCTTCAGGCATGACATGCTATTCCCTTTGCCTGGAACAGACACCCCTGTGGCTCTCCTATCCTTCTCCCAGGTAACTTTCCCTCACATGTGTGGTGGGGGTGGAAGGAGACAGGGGGTGATTCTTGGGATAGGCTCCCTTTGTCTTTCTGATTTTCCCTCTTCTTCTCTAGAGTCAAATCCTCATGAAGGCAGAGTCCTTTGCTCTATTTCAGGAACCTGATCCAAACTCCACTTCTTACCTGGCACATGGCAGGTGCTTAATGAACTTATTATCAGACAGATCGCTGATACTTCAGTCCAGCAAATGACAGAGGCTGCGGCCAAGTCATAGCAATGTCTGAGATTCTGTGATCAGTGTGGATTACACATTCCAATTATCACTAAGTTACTATGCATTATGCTATATTGTTCCACCGGATGGTAAAAACAATTAAGCAACAGCTGCTGACAATATGATCTGGGCCTTTGGTTTGTAATAACCAGGGTGTATGTGAAGGACTTGCTAGAACTCTCAGTCAGTTCCGAGCAGGTATAGACTAGCCTAGCCCTGAAGTGCTAAAGTTTCCATTTACCATTCACTAGTCGCTAGAAGTTTCAGATAGACACCTTCTTTCCCCAGATTTATCTTTCCCCCCCTTTTTTATTGAGATATAATTGACATATAATATCATATTAGCTTCAGATGTACAACATCCTGATTCAACATTTGTATGCATTGCAAAATGGTCACTACTGTAAGTCTAGTTACTATCTGTCACCTTACAAAGTTAACACGATATTATTGACTATATTCCCCATGTACATTATATCCCCATGACTTATTCATTTTATAGCTTTAAGTTTGTACTTCTTAATCCCTTCTTATACTTTCCTTTGTTGTGATAATTTACATATTGCTGAGACCAGTTATTTCTGTAGGGGAGAAATTTAAAAAATACATATAGAAAATTTCAGCAATTCTATACATTATACTTTTCCATAGTTACTGCATTTTACATTAAAAAATTAAAGGCTAAGGATTGAAACAATGGAAGATTCTCTAATGGTGGACATTTGAGCCTTTCAGTTTGAATGGAGTGGAGACTCTGAGACCATGGCAGCCTTCTCTGAATTTCTCAAATCACAAGTAGATAAGACAGGAGCTGTACTAATTTCTATAACCTAATAGAGAAATTTTATACCTCTTGGAAATCAGAAGTGCTAAAGGTCTTGTAGGGAGCAAAACTCCCCAGTTTCTTGGCTCTGTCCAGGCCTTCTTGCACGGTTTCAGGGCTGAGTTTAAATCAAGGCAGATTTCATTGACCATGGCATGGAAAATGTCATAGACCAAGGGAGTGGAAAAATATAGTTATTTCCTACATATGAACGTAAATGATACCATTAAAAGTTTTCTTACCTCATGAGAACTTGGCAAATATTATGGGGGAGACTCCACAACTACAATGTGGATGAAAGTAAATGGCCCCTGAGTTTCTTTCTAACCCTTGGATTCCATTCATCTAACATTTCTTTTCACAGCACATAGATAACCCTTATCCTTCAAGAGGGGATTCATTTAGCACCTACATCATTGGAAGGAGTGAATATGATTGATTCTATTGACCCGAATGAGGAAAATCCTGCGGAATAGTCTGGAAGGCCATGACCATTGAAGCATGGTGCCTTGGCAACATTAAAGAGATTATAAAGAAAGTGTGACTGGTACTTAGACCCGGTGACTACCTGGAAACCCATTCACATCTGAAAATCATTTGAGTCCATTTTCTTTTTCAACAAATTCCCTTTAAATGAGGCGAGAAATGCTGGTTTATGACAAAATGAACAGAAAAAGTTTATTGCAAGGTCTCAGGCCAGTTCTTTTTCCTAGTTGTGTGCATAAAGCTTTAAGAGGAATGCCATAATTTTCATGATGGTGAAAGAAAACACCTTCTATTTTAGTAAAAAGCCTGGGCAAAATGACAGCCAATCACTTTGCTGCCATCTTGGGCATTTAGCGTGTCACAGTTTCCACTTATGTTGATCTTGGTTTCTTTGAAGACAAGTTTTTTTAGGATAGAAAAATCGTTTCTGGGTGCCTGGGTGGCTCTGTCAGTTAATCATCTGAGTCTTGATTCAGCTCAGGTCATGATTTCATGGCTCATGAGATTGATTCCCGCGTCAGGCTCCGTGATGTTAGCACAGAAACTACTTGAGATTCTCTCTCTTTCTCTGCCCCTCTGCCTCTCACACACTCTCTCAAAATAAATAAACATTAAAAAAGAAAAATTGTTTCAAATCTACTAGTAGTGTGAAACAGCTAGAGATATTTAACAGATTTAATCTTCGTTGCATTAAGTTCATTTAATAATCCTGGCCTAAAACTGTTTGGACACTTCTGTAATTGTTCCATAGACAGGCATCAACCAATACTACAATTGTAGTTATTTTGGTAAACTATTTAAATACACAATATTTGTGAACCACATACTACACTCCAAAAATTGTGGTGTACAATTACAAATATGTGTAAACCACGATTTCTACTCTTAAGCAATTATAATCTATTTTTGGAGTCATGATATATGAAAAAAATACAATAGATATCATTATATATCTACTGAATGGCATTTGTAAATATAACAGCTAAATTTTAATAGTTGTCAATTGATCAGTGAAGCATAAATGTTTTCTTCGAGGCTGATCTCAAGAATATACATCAAAACAGAAAACAACCTAGGGAAATTATCTGATAAATTTGGCATTAGATGTCAAGATCAATCAAATAATGTAGTATTTACTTCCCTTGTTTTTTTGTTCTGTGCTTAACTCCTAGCATAGCCAAGTTCAGATTGGCTTTGAGTAGGATCAGATCTACCAAATCATTGCTATACTGCCGATCATAGGTTACTCACAGGTGCAAGTACTCAGACTTTGAATTGGAATATGGCTTGATCTCGGATACTCAAGCTTGATCTTTAGCTGGCCTAGAAGTAGAAGTAGAAGTAGGAGTGGAATTTACTACCCATACGTAGTAGAGTAGCTGGTATGTTATTAGTGTTGAGACAAGAGATCCCGACAAGAGTTCTTGGGTTAAGGACCTAGGGAGGAAAGATCCATCAGATACACTTATATTACACAAATCCTCCTCACTATTTACTTGCAAGTGTCTCATCCTGTGAATATGTAATTAAAATCAGGTCTGACATTTATCTGAAAACTTCCCTGAAACTTCATCCCCGAAAGGATGTTATTGTTGAAATACATATGCCGGAGTGTGCTTAGAATGTTTATTAAGAACTTGTCTCTAGCGTATTGACGTGAACCCTGGGAAGCATGTGTTCTAATTTCTGTCACTTTATACCACATTTCTTTGTCTTTTACCTTCTTTCCTTTCGGTTCCATCTCGTTAACCAAGCTCCCTTTAAAAATATTCCGAATCTGGGGCACCTGGGTGGCTAAGTCGGTTTAAGTGGCTGACTCTTATTTCTGTTCAAGTCATGATCTCGTGGTTTCCGGAGTTCAAGCCCTGCATCGGGCTCTGTGCTGATGGTGCAGAACCTGCTTGGGATTCTTGTCTCCCTCTCTGTCTGCCCCACCCCTACTTGCACTGTCTCTGTCTCTCTCAAAATAAATAAACTTAAAAAAAAAATCCAAAAAAAAATCTGAATCTTAATGATTTCCCCAGCGACCTAGGATATATGTATATCTGATTATAATATGAAAAAAATTTTCTAAGACTCTAACAAGAAACAAATAACTCTCCAAATGGGTCATATTTTATTTGATGAAACTATTTCACTGAGATTTGACAATTTGATTGTTGTTTTGATGCATTATATCAATATTAATTCGCCTGACTTTTGAATATGTGTGATTGTATATGCACTTTATTCTAGGAAGGGACATCATATAAATACACTTTCTGATTAATTGATATTCACATGAAATGTTCTTATTGTAATGGAGTCTGTAGTTGTTCTTTAGGGAGAAATCAGCATTTTTATGTAAAATTAGGTGTATATTGCTTAATCAAGCCTTTTTCAATTTAATTTACTCACAATAAGTATTCATGAGGGTTCACTTTCCAGAGACCCTTTGCTTCATTATAGCTAATAATTTTTGATGCAGTTATAGCTAATTATCAAAGAAAAACTAATGGGGCTTCTCATGACATAATAGGATAACTATTTCTGTTAAGTAATTTAACTCTGCTGGTAGAGTATTTTCAGGAAAGGTCACTAAATATTTAAGATGTTTAAAAATATCATAAGTATATACCTGTTTAACAGGATAAACTCAAAAACTGTATTTGACCTCATTTTTTGAACTTTATTGTTTCCTGTGTATGACATTTCCTCCTGTTAAATATGCAGTGGGAAAATTATAAATATTAGTCTTGTTATTCTGTTACTTTTAAGCAATTGTGATCTTTTAATGTCTCTCAGAGATGAAATTTTACTAGTGAATCACTAAAATAACTACATAAAGATTTATGAGCACATTCAGAGCGCTTTTGAAAAAAAACTGGACGTTAATAATTACTACTTATTTTTTAAAATATATTTGGATAGTCATATTCTCTTTGCTTTTAAGTTCTCATATATTTTTCTGGGTAGATAAAAAAGATAAGATTAGAACTTGCAACAATGTGGAAATTAAATTATGAACAGGTTATGTTATATTACTACTATTAATAACTGAAATGTAATTAGATGTCTCATGTGTATAGCCTGGCTAAATCCTTAAATACGCCAATAAGATGGGTGCTAATAGTTTTGCTGTATTTACTAATAAGGAAACTAAGAATGAAATAACCTGCCAAAGTTCACAGGGTTAGAGAGTAGGACAGAGTTATATGTTGAATTGTGTTCCCCACAATTCATATGCTAAAGTCTTAACCTCTAGTACCTTAGAATATGACTTTGTTTGGAAATACAGTCTTTGGAGATGTAAGTAGTTAATTAAGGGGGAGTAATACTCTAGTAGGGTGGCCCCGAATCCAATAGGACTGGTATCCTTACAAAAAGGAGAAATTTGGAGACACACACGGAGATCACAGAGATCAGGATAGCATGTCCACAACCCAGGTATTGCCAACAAACCACCAGAATGTAGGAGAGAGGCATGGGGCAGATTATCTCACATGGCCTTCAGAAGGAACCAACAATGCCAACACCTTAATCTCAGTTCCGGTCTCCTGAATTGTGGAATAATACACTTCTTAAACATGTTTAAACCACCCAGTATGTATACTTTTTAATGGCACCCATAAGAAACAGGTAGTCAAGACAATACAAGATGTGTGGATGCTAGGACATTTAATACTTCTTTCATATTCTACCATCCACACATAGCTGAGCCACTTCTCCTCTTACCAACCGTTATTCTAAAAGATGGAATTCAGGGGTGCCTGGGTGGTTCAGTGGGTTAAGCGTCCGACTTCGGCTCAGGTCATGATCTCACGGTCCGTGAGTTCGAGCCCCGCGTTGGGCTCTGTGCTGACAGCTCAGAGCCTGGAGCCTGTTTCAGATTCTGTGTCTCCCTCTCTCTCTGACCCTCCCCCGTTCATGCTCTGTCTCTGTCTCAAAAATAAATAAACATTAAAAAATATTTAAACAAAATAAAAGATAGAGTGCAGTTCAATATCTATGAGACTCTAAGTCATTGGTTGAAAGGCCATGGTTGGTTGAACTGAAAACGGGATTCATCTACAGGAAATATATGGATATTATGTACATGAGGAACAAACATATAACTTTCAGTTTAAGCTTTGATTTAGAATGTATGTTTTCATTAAAATTTGTTTGAACATATAAAGTAACATTTCTCTTTGATACTTTAAACATTCTCTGAAACCTTCTCTGAAACACTGTAAAATCTGTTGACTAAAAAATAGAATATATACATATCTTACCTCAGCAGATATTGACCATTTAGCATAAATATGGGTAGCCTTTTATGAATGGTTAATTGAGGCTAAAATGTAAAACAAAGCAAACAAAACTTTCTTAAGCTTGGCATGAGCAAAATGAAAATGAATCATATTATCATATTGAACTTTAAAACATTTCAAATTTCAAAAGACTCCCTGGACTTGGTCACTAGAAATGTCAATAGTAGAGGATTTGGGTCCTTATTTTCCTTGGAATGACTTTGGCAAGGAAGTTTTCAGAAGCTTCAGAAGCTTCAGAAGGAAGACTCCGGCTGATGACTAAGTCTAATTCACTCAGATATATAGCAGTGCAAGCACCAGCTCAATTATGACAGGTCTTGGAACTCTACTACGAGTCAGGAACTTAATAATTCCTCCTCAAAACAATCACCTGATTAAACACCTCAATTATTTTCCCATCAAAACCATTTGGAGCCTGTGGTGATTCATGGGCCACATTTCTTGCCACATGTTGATTTCACACAACTTCTCAATGTAATTCTTTCTCAGTTGAAGATAGAATCTACCAGCTGCAGTACTGACATAATTTTTTTTCAGCATTTTAGAAAATAGTTCCTGGGATAACTACTAAAAGTTTATGTCTGCCAGGGCCCCTGGGTGGTTCAGTCAGTTAAGTGTCCGACTTCGGTTCAGGTCATGTTCTCACGGTTCGTGAGTTCCAGCCCTGCCTCGGGCTCTGTGTTGACAGCTCGGAGCCTGGAGCCTGCTTCGGGTTCTGTGTCTCCCTCTCTCTCTGCCCCTCCCTGGCTCACACTCTCTCTGTGTCTCTCAAAAATAAATAAATGTTACAAAAAAAGTTTATGTCTGCTAATGGTTTAACAATTTATACATTTCAGGTCATTTTAATGATTTCACTATTAATCACTAATACTCCCACTATCTCCTTATAAAAACGACTTAAGTTCCTCTTAGATTTTCATTGCCTTTTTACTGGTTCTGGCTCTGTGGGATAGGAACCTGCAATGGACAAAGCTATTTGGCCTCAAGAAGGATCCATCCCACATTAAGAATCATGCAGATTTTGCAGTAATAGGCTTCCTTGTTCATCAGGATGGGACAGAACCGCTTCCCTGAAAACCAGACAATAATCTCAACCATTTTTTTAATATGAAATTTATTGTCAAATTGGTTTCCATACAACACCCAGTGTTCATCCCAACAGGTGCCCTCCTAAATACCTATCACCCACACACCCCTCCCTCCCACCCCCCATAAGCCCTCAGTTTGTTCTCAGTTTTTAGGCGTCTCCTATATTTTGGCTCTCTCCCTCTCTAACCATTTTTTTTTCCTTCCCCTCCCCCATGGTCTTCTGTAAAGTTTCTCAGGATCCACATAGGAGTGAATACATATGGAATCTGTCCTTCTCTGTATGAATTATTTCACTTAGCATAACACTCTCCAGTTCCATCCACGTTGGTACAAAAGGCCAGATTTCATTTTGTCTCATTGCCACGTAGTGTTCCATTTTAAAATGGTCATGTGTATCTCTTTTCCTTTAAACATATTTGCTAACTACATGGACCCACTTTAGGTAAACTGAAGGTTTCTTTTAGAGATGGGTATGAAGATACATAAGTCCACATACATAAGTCCTCTTCCAGCTCTCTACAAAAATAATGACTTAGTTTTAAAAGTATAAGATAATGCCTCTGTCAACACTGACACTTATTAACATAATAGAACATGCTGACAACTTAGAGGAATTTCTTTGCAGTACAAAGTGGTCAAGAAGTAAAGGATTTCATACAACAACAACAACAACAACAACAACAAAAACAGTCTCAAGGGTTGAGGAAAAACTTGGGTCCAAGGTCATGTTTGCTTTCCTTCGCTATTTCATGGAAGTACCCATGGCAACAATAGCCATACCAGACGGGGATCTCACAATATCACTTTGGAGAGAATGTCATGCTAACCCATTACTATAGCTGTCTCATAAAAGGAACAGTTAAATAAGAGAAATAATATGGGCCATATTCTGGGAAATGCCTGGCTGTCACAGCATATATGACAAAAAAAATGGATCTTAAAAGTACAACACCCACTGGGTTGCAGAGAACTATGGCTCCTATCTACTTCCAACAGGTTCTTGGATTTGTGATTAGGCCAAGATCAACTCCAGGGAAAATTTGGTTTATGTAGTTTAAATCTTCCCTGAAAAGTTAGAATAAAGACCTACTAACTCTTTGAGATAATTCCTTCCATGAAATGTGTAACACAGGTCCTCTTACAGATGGACAGCAATTTGAGACATCAGGCCAATCATCTAGGAAAATACTACAGTTCCAATCAGGACTTACCTGACAAATAAAAGAAAAGAACTTCTGAGAAATAAAGTTATTGCCAGGAGCGGCGCCTGGGTGGCGCAGTCGGTTAAGCGTCCGGCTTCAGCCAGGTCACGATCTCACGGTCCGTGGGTTCGAGCCCCGCGTCGGGCTCTGGGCTGATGGCTCGGAGCCTGTTTCCGATTCTGTGTCTCCCTCTCTCTCTGCCCCTCCCCCGTTCATGCTCTGTCTCTCTCTGTCCCAAAAA
>NW_026057581.1:17928844-17975749 GCF_023721935.1 Panthera uncia
AAAAAAAAAATGAAAATAAGCAACCAAAAGAACAGACAAAACTGAAAAGCAAACATAATTTCCAACATAAACAACTATATTGGAGACAATGAATGAGATTTTGATTACTGGCAAAATTTAAAATGGTACAATAAAAGGCAAAGTAAAGAAATGTTGTCCCCCAAATACAGAAAAGAAACCCCAGAAAGATGAATTGATTAAAGTTAAGAAACATGAAGGCAATCTAGGAAGAACATTACAGGAATCCTACAAATTATAGAAACAGAGAATAGAGTGGATAGAAGGGAATGAACAATTTTCTAATAACAATAATAATTTAAAAAATAAGGACTGATTACATCTCACATTTGCATATTCTAAAGGCTTGTACAATATTTAACGTAATAGAAGTCAAGACCTAGCCATATCCTGGAGAAAGCATACAATTACAAGGGACAAAATTTCTTTGTGCAATCAAGAAGAAAAATCAGATTGCAAAGATAGGAGAAAATTCAAGTTGGCCAAAGTCTTCTCCTCTACAACAATAAGCAATAGTGGAATGTGTCCTCATAGTTCTGTGGTAAAGCATTAGACCTAGAAATTGTTACACCCAGAGAGGCAGTATCTGTATGTAAAGATGACAGAAAGACACTCTTTTATGAGCAAGGGTACATCCCTGCCCTAAAATGATTACTCAAAAAAGTGAAATATTGATAAAAATGCGGAAGGCCAAATGAGGAAGCTACTATGTCAAATAATTATGAAAACTAGTGGACACAATCAATAGATACAATCAAAATAAATGATGCACCTCTCAGAATAATTCCTAGCTCTGAAGGTGCATAAGAAAAACAATAACTTAGTAGTAAGATTGTAGAAATGAATCTGAAAGTGAATAGTGACAGCTTTTGGATAAATGTGGAGGAGTTAAATGTAAATACTTATCACTGATACCAATAATCATCTTACTAAATGAAAGTCAATATATATCTAAAGGTGTAAACACGCAAAATAAAACAAGTAACAGAATAAATATGAATCACAAAAGCCCAAAATTAGATGGATTCATGTTCGAGTCCTAGAATTATTAAGCAATAGATATCCCTTTGAGAGTAGAGGCTGGAAGGCTTTATACAGAGCAGTTCTACCTCCAAATGCCCAAACTTACTATATGTAATTAAGACAATGAAATTTGTCCAGCTGAGTACCAAGGGTTTGCTCTCTGAGATGAATGAAGCTGACCCAGGGACTCTGGATTTGAGGATACCAGACAAACCACATGCAGGCAGGAGCATTTATTAGACAGATAAATGAAAGAGACTTATTGTTCATGAGGCTGCTTCTAATATCTAGCTCTGAGAATACTACCAGCCAAACATACTCCAGGTATAAAATAGTAAAGAAAAGAAAGACAAAAAAATATAAGCATTGGAGTGTCCCTAGTTAAATGACTCAAGCAGATTTCTCTGTGGTAAAGCCTGCCATTTTGAAAGTTCTGTTAATGCACACAATGCTTTCTACTGTCTTGATCTTTGGTACTTCTTCTGTTTGGAGTTTTCTGAGCATCATGGTTTCTGTAGTTTCATGTATTTTATTATTTTGGAAATTCTTGACCGTTATTTCTTCAAATATTTCTCCTTTGTTCTTGCTCTCTTTTTCTTATAGGTTTCAAATAACACATATGTTAGAGCGTGTGATATTGTCTCATAGCTATTAAATTATCTATTCTTTTTTTTCTTTAGTTCTTTTATCTTATTGTGTTTCAGTCTGAATAATTTCTGTGGACCTAACTTCAAGTTCATTTATTCTTTCTTCAGTTGTGTCCAGGGTACTGATGAGCCCTGTTAAATCAGAAACAATGAAATGTTTGAGATTTTATCCTACCGACAATCTAACAAGTTAGTCTACCACTATTGTATATACACATACTGACAGACCACAAAACCTCTGGGTCAGAGAAATACACTATTTACTACTCTCAGCAAAAATAGAAGCCAGAGAAAATTTTTATGATGTTTTGTCCATGCCTCAGTTCCCACACAGTGATCTGAGAGTGGCCAGACATTTACCTGCATGGTGAGATGCACTACAGATGAAGAATTTTGAAACTAGATGATGTTATGCTTTTAGGAAGCTTCTGGCACAATTGCTCAATTGCCAGTCCTCCTCTCCCACTAAAGAGATTACTTATTATCTTGGAATATGAGCCAGTTTTTTTTTTTTTCTGGGGAGAAGTCAAAGTCTTTATCTTTACTATCATGAGATATTGCCAAGTAGGCGAGTCTCTAATTCTTTCTTGAGTGAAAAACTATCTCTAGTATCTCTAGTTTCCAACACTATTTTCTGTTCAAATAAATCATACCTCAGAAGGCCAAGTCATGCGAAAATTCAAGAAATCCATAGAGAATTGTCTTCCAACATCTCAGTGAAGACATTCTTCATCTCTGTTACTGTGTATCTTTATTTCTAGCAATTGCTCTTGAATTTTTCTTACCCTTCTCATCTTTCTTCTGAAATTTCCTATTTTAACAAGAATGCTGTCCAGATTTCTGTTGGCATCTTTAACAAATTAGTCACATAGACTTAAGTTCTCTGTCTGATAATTCCAAGACCCAGCTTATTTTTCATTTTGGTTCTGTTGACTAATTTTTTTATTGACAGCATATTGTTTTTATTTGTTTTTCCATATGTATTAAAAGAGTTCACTGCATTCAAGACCTTACTTATAGAACAATATAGCAGAGGTGCATAGTGTTTATTCCTGGAAATGGGCACAATATTCTTCTATTGATGTGGGGTGTTGAATCCAAGTGGTGCAACACCTGAGTAATAAAATATTTGTAAATAAAACAAAAGAAAAACAGAGTGAGGGAGCAGGAAATTATCTAAGAAATAATCAGAGACAATTTGCAAAATTGAATGATGTGAGTTTCTAGCTGGAACTGATACATAAATTCAGTAAAGTCACAGGGTATAAAATCAATGTACAGAAATCGGTTGCATTTTTATACACCAATAATGAAGCAACAGAAAGAGAAATAAAAAAACTGATCCTATTCACAATTGCACCAAAACCCATAAAATACCTAGGAATAAACCTAACCAAAGATGTAAAAGATCTGTATGCTGAAAACTACGGGAAGGTAGTTTTATGAAGGCTTATTAAGGAAATTGAAGAAGACACAAAGAAATGGAAAAGCATTCCGTGCTCATGGATTGGGAAAGTAAATATGGTTATAATGTCAATACTACCCAAAGCAATCTACACATTCAATGCAATCTCAATCAAAATTGCACTGGCATTCTTTTCAAAGCTAGAACAGACAATCCTAAAATGTGTATGGAACCACAAAAGACCCCGAATAGCCAAAGTAATACTGAAGAAGAAAACCAAAGCTGGAGGCATCACAATCCCGGACTTCAAGCTGTGTTACAAAGCTGTAATCATCAAGACAGCATGGTATTGGGACAAAAACAGACTCATAGACCAATAGATAGAATATAGAACCCAGATTGGACTCACAAATGTATGGCCAACTAATCTTTGACAAAGCAGGGAAGAGTATTCAATGGAAAAAGGCCTCTTTAGCAAATGGTGCTGGGAGAACTGGACAGCAACATGTAGAAGAATGAAACTAGACCAGTTTCTAACACCATTCACAAAAATAAACTCAAAATGGACTAAAGACTTAAATGTGAGACAGGAAGCCATCAAAATCCTAGAGGAGAAAGCAGACAGCAACATCTTTGACCTCAGCCACAACAATTTCTTACTTGACACATCTCCAAAGGCAAGGAAATTAAAAGAAAAAATAAACTATGGGGACCTCATCAAGATAAAAAGGTTCTGCACTGCAAAGGAAACAATCAACAAAACTAAAAGGCAACAGATGGAATGGGAAAAGATACTTGCAAATGACGTATCAGATAAAGGGCTAGTATCCAAAATCTATAAAAAACTCACCAAACTCCACACCCATAAAACAAACAATCCAGTGAAGAAATGGGCAGAAGACATGAATAGACACTTTTCCAAAGAAGACATCCAGATGGCCAACAGACACATGAAAAGACGCTCAATGTCACTATCATCAGGGAAATATAAATCCAAACCACACTCAGATACCACCTCTCACCGGTCAGAGTAGCTAAAATGAACAAATCAGGAAATTATAGATGCTGGCGAGGATGTGGAAAAATGCGAACCCTCTGGCATTGTTGGTGGAGATGCAAACTGGTGCAGCCACTCTGGAAAACAGAGTGGAGTTTCCTCAAATAATTAAAAATAGAACTACCCTATTACCCAGCAATAGCACTGCTAGGAATTTACCCAAGGGATAGAGGAGTGCTGATGCATAGGGGCACTTGTACCCCAATGTTTATAGCAGTACTTTCGACAATAGCCAAATTTTGGAAAGAGCCTAAATGTCCATCAACTGAGGAATGGATAAATATGTGGTTTATATATACAATGGAATACTACTTGGCAATGAGAAAGAATGAAATCCTGCCATTTGCAGCAATGTGGATGAAACTGGAGGATATTATGCTAAGTGAAATAAGTCAGGCAGAGAAAGACAGATACCATATGTTTTCACTCATTTGTGGATCTTGAGAAACTTAACAGAAGACCATGGGGGAAGGGGAGGGGAAAAAATAGTTACAAACAGAAAGGGAGGGAGCCAAACCATAAGAGACTCTTAAATACAGAGAAAAAAACTGAAGGTTGATGAGGGGTGGAAAAGAGGGGAAAGTGGGTGATGGGCATTGAGGAGGGCACTTGTTGGGATGAGCACTGGGTGTTGTATGTAAGCCAATTTGACAAAAAATTATATTTAAAACAAAAAGAAAATTGGGAAAAAAAGAGCCTATGCCAATAAGTAACAAAGACTTACACATGGCACAGTTTATGATATGAGAGACAAAGAAAGAATCATTAAAATATTCTAGAAAAAGGAATAAAAACAGACCATACATGAACAAACAGGACTCAAAATGATGTCAGATTTTCAGTAGCCATATTTGTAGCTTGAAGTTAATAAAGCAATAAAGCAATGATCCAAAATCCTCAAAAATGATTCGAGTAATGACTTGAAAAATGATGTTCAAATAAAATACCCTAACAAACTATGGATCAAGTAAAAGGGTAGATAGGGACTTCTGAAACATGAACGTTGTAAAAATGATCTTCCATGTATACTAGCTCAGAAACTAAACTGAGAAACAATAAACTATGACTGGAGAGCCAATACTACAGACAGGTGAAAAGAAAGCCCAGTGAAAACTGTATTGGGGCACCTGGGTGGCTCAGTCAGTTGAGCGTCTGACTTCAGCTTAGGTCATGATCTCGCAGTTCATGAGTTCGAGCCCCCCGTCAGGCTCTGTGCTGACAGCTCAGAGCCTGGAGCCTGCTTTGGATTCTGTGTCTCCCTCTCTCTCTGCCCCTCCCCCGTTCATGCTCTGTCTCTCTCTGTCTCAAAAAATAAATAAACATTAAATTTTTTTTTAAAGAAAAGAAAAAGAAAATTATATCACAGGCTTGGTGAATAGCCAACCCAGTGGTGAACTTCAGGAGTGGGGAGATTCTGGAGAGAAGTTCCCAATTAAAAGAAGCAATCAGGGGGCAGGGGGACACTGAAAGAATTTCCAGTCTTTAAGAGTATATGGAGGAGATTTATTAACTCAGAGAGTTTGGGGCTGCATAGACTCAGAAAGCTAAATAAATGGGAAAAAATGAGATTATGAGATTATTATCGCCCATAAAATGAAAAGTTTTACACAAAAAACGTAATTATACTACATTGCCTCGTTCAGCTATGTATAATATTTGCAAGTCATAATAATATAAGCAACGGGTATTGATTTAATTATATTTCAACTATTTTATGAGGGTCAGAGGGAGAGAGGAGAGGGGAAATATGTACATGTCTGTGAGGGTGAGGGATGCAATGCAAAGAAAAAGCCAGGTCTTTTTTTGCCAATGTTAGTTAAATATTTTCCAAATAACAGCTAAAATAAGGAATCATATAACTAACAGAAGTATGAGCATACTAACTGAAAGAGCTGAATAAAAGTGGTTGATTCTGAGGAGTTGCAATTAAAGTCTTGAATGAGGTATTCTTTCAATAGATTTTAGCTTATAACTTGAAGATGTATTAAATATGTCAAAATAGATCGGTGTATATACATATGCATATATACACTCATATATGTATGTGTGTGTTTGTATGTGGGTATATGTAAAGATGATCCAATTATGTTTATGGTATATCATAAACATATAAATGCACTTCATAGATGATAAATATAGTTCACCATCATTTTATTTATTTATTTAAAACATTTTTTTAAACATTTATTTATTTTTGAGAGAGAGACAGAGCATGAGTGGGGGAGGGGCAGAGAGAGGGAGACAGAATCTGAGGCAGGCTTCAGGCTCTGAGCTGTCTGCACAGAGGTCTTCACGGGGCTCGAACTCACCAACTGTGAGATCATAACCTGAGCTGATATTAGGAGTCAGACGCTAACTGACTGAGCCACCCAGGCACCCCTGATGTGAATATTTTAGATGACCTTAGGTTTCTCTAGGTCTTAGTTGCAGCTATAATAATGTTTTGCATTTAAATTCGCTTATTTCACACAATTTTCCTTTAGTCTTCTGACATGTATCTTCAACACGGAAGAATTTATAGTAAATTTTCCCTTGTAAACCATAGTGGTCACTCCATTACTGGTGGAAGATTTACATGAGTTTTGAGTGTCTTTATATAAAACACTGAAATGGTTTCTGAAATGATAACAGCCTTTTCGTTCATTGATATTTTTACTTACAAGAAAGAAAATACTTTGGAAAAGTTGGCCTTTATTCAAACTCTAAAAGACTGGAGTGGGATTATGAGAATATTCCACAATCTTTCAAATAAAAATGGGACTGGCAAGGCTTGAATTTAGAATTCGGGACCTACTTGTTATGATCTTGGAGATGTTACTTCATTTTTTCTGAAAATGAATTTCTGAAAATGAGATTCTTCTTCTATAAAAGGACTACAACAACAATAGTAATACCATCTGAGTTAACTTGTGTAGAGATTGTAGCATTTCAATATTATCACTTTTGAAGGGAAGTTTAAATTTGGACAAATGCTTTACATTCCATTCTGAAGATATCAACAAATCTTAAAGAGCTAGACCAATAAATAGACTTTGGTGGTGGAAGAACATATCTACAAGAAATAAGCAAAATATGGGGCGCCTGGGTGGCTTAGTCAGTTAAGTGTCCGACTTCAGCTCACGTCATGATCTCTCACCTCAAGAATTTGAGCCCCGCGTTGGACTCTGTGATGATAGCTCAGATCCTGGAGCCTGTTTTGGGTAATGTGTGTCCCTCTCTCCCTGCCCCTCTCCTGCTCCCACTCTATTTCTCTCTCAATAACCATTAATAAACATTAAAAAAATTAAAAAGAATAAGCAAAATTTGGGGCTCCTGGGTGACTCAGTGGGTTGAGCGTCCAGCTTCGGCTCAGGTCATGATCTCGCGGTCCGTGAGTTCGAGCCCCACATCCTGCTCTGTGCTGACAGCTCAGAGCCTGGAGCCTGCTTTGGATTCTCTGTCTCCCTCTCTCTCTGACCCTCCCCTGTTCATGCTCTGTCTCTCTCTGTCTCAAAAATAAATAAACATTTAAAATTTTTTTTAAAAAAAGAATAAGCAAAATTTGTTACAAGGGAGGCATTAGCACAACAGATTGGAAGAAGATAGGCACTGTGTGAACAGGCAGAAGCAAGATGGAAAGGAGCAATGAATTCGATATCCTTTGTGCACCAATTCAGAACCCTTTTGACACCCCTCTTACTCTGCCGCTTTATGCAAGATATGAGCTGCTTCATGCAGTATCAGCAGTAGCTGATGGGACATGAAAAAATAAATTTTTTCACCTCCGAGACGGGCAGTTCTGAGACACATTACAAGTCACTGCAGTAGGTCCTGGCAGTATTAGGCATCAGTCTCCTGGAGCAGTGGTCCACTTTTGGAAGTGCCTTCATAGGTTTCTCCCTATGTTCCTTTTTCAGTCCCCTGTTTGTCACATCAGCTCACTGAGATTACGTTACAGATTTGTCAGAGGCTCAGAATTCAGGTGAATGGAGCCTGTGATCATTGAGATGACACTTCGTAGGAGAAAATAATAGAACTGCTGAGACGACTGCATCAGGACTAATCATGCAAACAGAAGGAGAATCTGGGATCCTCTTTCTAATTACAGTACTGGCCAGACAATGTGCTGACACCCTTCAACCCAAATTCAAGATTTCTAAGTCTACTAATATCTCACAAACTCCTGATGGCCTTCACTATACTCTGATTTTTCTATTAATTTAAAAAAAGAAACTGTAGCTTGTTTAAATTTCTTTCATGAAGAAGAACTGTGAGTGATACAATGTACTTGGGGATCTGGGAATGGGGAATAAGTTTACCCTCTGGAGTAAAAACTCCGTTAAATTAAATTCTTCTAGTGGTAGGTAGGTTCCACAAGGCTCTCAATTATTATTATTATTATTATTATTATTATTATTTTAACATTTCTTCATTTTTGAGAGACAGAGAGAGACAGAGCGCTAGTGGGGGAGGAGCAGAGAGAGAAGGAAACACAGAATCTGAAGCAGGCTCCATGCTCTGAGCTGTCAGCACAGAGCCTGATGCGGGGACTGAACTCACTGACCGTGAGATCATGACCTGAACTGAAGTCAGACACTTGACCAACTGAGCCGCACAGGCGCCCCTGTTCCCAATTATTTTCAAAATAGATTTCAAAATTCTCAGTTAAGAATAAGTGTAATCCTGCTTACAGAAACCCTGAAAGGGATGAAATTAAAACAACAGCAACAACAATGGAAATCTTAGAAGGCATTGATGAAAGAAATTCAAAAAGATGAAAATAAATAGAAAGATATTTTGTTCTCATGGATGGGAAGAATTAAAATTGCTATAATGTCCATACCACTTAAAGCAATCAATAGATTTAATACAATCACTATCAAAACCCCAGTGGCATTTTTCACAGAAATAGATCAAACAATCCTAAAATTTCAATGGAACTGTAAAAGGCCCCAAATAATCAAAGCAATCATGAGAAGGAAGAGCAAAACTAGAGACATTATGCTCCTTGGTTCCTAACTATACTACAAAGCTATAGTAACCAAAACAGTACGACATTGGCGTAAGAACAGACACATGGATCAATGGAACAAGATAGATAGCTCAGAAATAAACCCACATGTATACGGTCTATTAATTTATGACAAAGGATCCACACATATACAATGGGGAAAGGGCAGTCTCTTCACTAAATGACGTTGGGAAAACTGGTTAGTCACATGCAAAAGAATGAAAATGGAACATCTTACACCATACACAAAAGTTAACACAAAATAGATTAAAGACTTGACTGTAAGACTTGACATCATAAAACTCCTAGAACAAAACATAAACAGTAAGCTCCTTGACACTGGTCTTCGTGGTGATTTTTTTTTTTTATTTGACACCACAAGCAGAGGAAACAAAAGCAAAAATAAACAAGTGGGACTACATCAAATTAAAAAGCTTCTGCACAGCAAAGGAAGCCATCCAAATGAAAAAGCAATGTAATGAGTGGAAGAAAATATTTGCGACTCATATATCTGATAAGTGGTTAATATCCAAAGTATATAAAGAACTCACACAATTTAATAACAAAACAACAACAAACAATCTAATTAAAAACTGGGCAGTGGATCTGAATAGACATTTTTCCAAAGAAGACATACAGATGGCCAACAGGTACATCAAAAGATGCTCAATGTCACTAATCATAGGGAACCAAAATGACATATCGCCTCATACATGTTAGAATGGCTGTTAATAAAAGGATAAGAAATAAATATTGGTGAGGATGTGGAGAAAAGGGAACCCCTGTGCCCTGTTAGTGGGAGTATAAATTGGTGCGGCCACTATGGAAACAGTATGGAGGTTCCTCAAAAAGTTAAACATAGAGCTATCATATGATCCAATAGTTTTACTTCTTGATATTTATCCCAAAATAATAAAAGCACTAATATGAAAAGACATATGCACCTTCATGTTCATTGTAGCATTGTTTACAACAGCCAAGATATGGAAATGACCTGTGCTTATAGATGGATGAATGGATAAAGAAAATGTGGTATAGACATCATGTATCTGTATGTATATACTTACATATACAATGGAATATTATTCAGCCACAAAAAATAATGAAATTTTTCCATTTAAGGCAATATGAATAGACCTGGAGGGCATTATGCAAGTGAAGTAAGCAGACAGAGAAAAAAAGAAGACTGTGCCACTTATATGCAAAATCTAAAATAAAACAAACAAAAACAAAACAGCAAAAATAGAAACAAGATCATAGAAACAGAACAAGTCAGTGGTTGCTAGAAGTGGGTGCTGTAGTGTGGGCCACATGGACAAAGGAGTCAAAAGGTACAAACTTCCAGTTATCCAATAAATAAGTCATGGCGAGGTATCCAACATAGTTGACTATTGCAGAAAGTATTGTATCGCAAATTTGAAAGACGCCAAGAAAGTAAGTCCCCATCACAAGGAAAAACATTGTTTTCATGGTAAGAGAAGGTAGCTACACTTATTGTGATTATTTCACAATGTATACAAATGTCAAATCATTATGTTGTACACCTAAAATTAATATAATGTTGCTAGTCAATTATACCATGATTAAAAGAAGAAAAAATTAATGGAAATCTTAAAAGGATATATCTTCCTACAATTTGAAGTATGTCAATGCCATAGAAAAAGGAAGGGTATTAAAATCAACCTACATGTAAAAAGAGGTTTTCTGATGAGTTCATATGTTAAAAGATATTTATAGAAAATACAAAGAAAGTCACAACATCAAGAGTCATAAACCAAGGGTATGACGCAAACTTTGAAGAATTATGTCCACGGTACTAAGGCCCCAAGTAAGCAAACGTGTGTAAACAGGGTTAAAAACAGGAAAACAAGATTACTTATAATCTACGGATGGAGAAAGAAAATGAGGAAGGAAATGGGTTTCTATCTGGAAAATATAAGCGAGATAAATAGATGACACCAAATCAGGAATGAAATAGTAACATATCCAGAGACTAAAGACAGCCAAATTTAACCAATATGGCAGGGGAAGAAAATTTGCAAAGTCACTTTTGGATATACTTCATTTCCAAAGATTGATTATGTTATTAGCTTCTTCCGGATGATGAAAACTGTTTCTCTGTAAAAATATTTGGTTGTGTGCATGAAATGCAAGACTTGGGGAATTCAAACACATTTATAAAATAAAAATGTCTCTCGTTTTTCCAAGAGTCTGAGGTTGAGAAATAGCATTTTATTTAACTCGCAGAGGTAAACAGAGTTCTTAGAGCTAGCTAACATAGGAATATGGGTACTGTATGTGAAGGCATATAGAAAACGCACACATATGCATGTACTAACACAAGCAAGTATACTTTAGGTCATAAGAAAATATGGTTTACATGTAAGAGACTAGGAGAGGCAATTTATTGGGGGCAGACAGAAACAGAGCCATGGGATTTCCAAGCCCAGACAGAGGGGTGTGGGAAAAGGTGTCAGGCTTTTCTGGACCATCCAGGAAGTCTTTGTGAAGCAGACAACTTAAGGGATGTTAAAATGTCTACAGATGTGTAAACCTAGTCATTTCAAGCATGTATTTATCCCTGAAATTGAACCCATGTGTGTCAAGTCACCGACTATAGATTTCAAAGGGAAACAGGACTGAACATTTCTGTTCCAGGCAGGTTTTTTTGTAGTAGCAGCTGCATTGATTTTAAGATAAGGGCTTCTTTATCCAGGCAGATGCAGCAGCCATCAGAAGCTAATTTGCTGGGATATTCACATATGCAAATCATGTCACAATGCTGAAATGCAACCACGTAATGACTGGAAAATGTTATACTCATAAATCATACCACCACGATCATCAAAATTTCCACTCAGCCAGGACAAATTCAACAGCATTTATGTCTTTCCAGCTTTTAGCCCATAAAAACTCTGTGTTTTTGGAGAGTGAGTTACACTAGTGATCTTAAAACTCCCAAGTCTGGTATAATGAGTCCTCAAGTGCGTTATAACTTACCAGTAATTACATTTCAACATATCTGCTTTCAGCAGTTAGTGTTTTATTCATAAACATTTAAACACTGAATTAGGCATAAAATAAGAATGTTGGCAACAACCCGGCTTAATTTCATTAACTATTAGGTAAACTTAGTATTTCTTCTTCAAATAATCCTTGGTTTTGAATGCTAAAGATGTAATGAACTTCATGGTTCATAGCATCTGACATTGCTTAATTAATGGGTGCATTTATAGTACATAGGCCTTGGTAATTGATTTATATGCATGATTTGCACATACAGCTGTTAGTTCCTGTAGGAAAGTCATAATTCAAATGTGTGCATATTTTGCAGATATGGGAAAAAGAAAAAAAAAATTGAACTTGACAAGTTCCCCCAAAACATGATAGCAAATTAATAGCTCAGAAACAAACCTACAGGATGAAACATTAAAGTTATAGTCTTGAATTTTAACAACATATGCATTTGAAAAATCTTGAGAAAATGCTTTTGTTTCTTTTAAAACATTTAGTTCATAAGGAACAGGACTTTGTTTGCGTACCCTTCTGTTCAAATCTACATGTTAGAAGGAAATGTATTTAGATTATCTACTGACTGGGTCAGCGTCATTAAAATGTATCTGAATCTTAAGAGATATTCACTTATGTTATAACCGCTCCGTTCATTGGCACGGAGGTCCAATGACTATGGAAGCAACTTAAAGGTGTTATTCTCTAGATATGAGAGGGCTACACCATTCATAATATTTGATGTTTGAGTAACATGCCATTTACATTCTCTTAGTTGGTTCTCTAAGTTAACAACAATGCTCATTTACAGACAAGCTGCCCTTACGTGAGGGCACAGTTTGAGATGATGAACAGGGAAAAAGTAACAGGTCTAATGAGTAGAAGTGCTTGCTCCCTTATATAAGGAAAGATGTGTGAGATATTGTGAATACTGTATCTATATTTCCTCCATGGCACCCAGGGACCTCTACTATCAGGAATAAACTATGATTTCTCTCTCTTCAAGGTCTTGGGTTAAGTCTTCTCCAGACGTAAGACCAATATTTTATGGGCAGGTCCTGTGAATTCCATTTTTCTACATGGCACAATGGATGACTCATGAAAGCCAAAGTTGCAAATTGAGGGAATTGGAACTGAAGGCTAACCTGAGCTGTGAGGACAAGAGTCTTCTGCGGCAGATAAGAAGTTTGCGGCAGAGAAATGGTTGTTTCTGGATTCCTCATTATCCCAAGGGAAGGGCAGTGTTCTCCGGATACAGTCGTGTTCTGTGTTACGGCCCCATACTGCACCCCATGCCTCTCACTTACTGTGCCATTTGCCAGAGTCATTTAGCGCCTTTCCCCACATCATTGATGACGACTAACCCTTTCCCCTTTGTTAGCTGCTGGAGGTATTTCAGTGAGGCTTTCAGGAAACACTTGCAAACATTACCAGTTGGATTTTTTTTTAAGGCAGCTATCAAAGTACTTTATTGTACATTAAAACATTCACAGCCCAGGCAACTTGATGGTTTTCACCATGTTGGCCCCATTTCCTGGCGCTCCAAGGCACTGCTTAGCTTCTCACTTTCTAGCTTCGTGCTCTACATCTGCTATTCTAATGCCTTCATTCATCAGAAGACCGGCAGTTGTAAATTGTTCCAAAGCCCTTCCCACACATGTGCATACACACGCGCACATGCACTCATGCTCACACACAGACACACAGACACACAAGCCCGCACGTGTAAGTAAAGGGTTGCAGGCTTTCCAGCACCCATTGGCACTGGGTGGAAAAGAGCGGCTGTGGACAGCAAATCTATTTGATTTGCTCATTTGTTGATGCCCTCTTAAATCTTTCAGTGGTTACTTGATGCTTTAACTACTCTTTGAAAATCTGGAATGTATAATAAATATACAATCTCCTCGGTGGAGAATTAGTCGGCTTACTCTAGCAACACACTCCATTTTCGAGAACGCACGTTCTCGTCTGAGGGTTGTAACAATTTATAACCTATGTAAGAATCAACTTCTACCGGCAGATTAGCATGATGAAAGCTGGAAGCTGGTCTGAACTGCTTTGGCTTCTTCTGATAAAGTAGTCTGCAAGATGTTGGCATTTATGGACAATCCCTATCCACCTCCGCCCCCTCACATACCCACCGACACACACACATCCACACACCCACACCCATCCCCCCCCCCCCCCCCTATCATATATATATTTATGCCCAAACTCTTGCATCATCAGGGCTAAAGATGACCAAAATAATAGATGGAATCCATCCACCCTTTCTTTGAAGGAAATCTGAGGCTTGCAACTCATTATTCTCACATATGAAAATGTTGCTTTTGGTCCAAGTTTTTGAATTTTAGAATAAGTCCCAGCTCTTTTCTCTTGCCATCATTAATAATTTACATTTGCTGCTTAATCAAGAGACCCAAAGGGTAACTTGGGTGATATGTTAAGTCCCTATTAGAGAACAATACAAATAATTAATATTAGGTCAGTGTCCTAGAGTCTGGTGAATGACAATTATTTATGTAATTCTGTCAGGTACAAGGTTAATCCTTATACATTACCTAGGGTCATTATTTTGTGTCTTGGGAAATTATGAATAGCAGTAACAACTACTCTTCTTATGTATAGCACATCCCATTTTAAGAATCATTTCCCCAAGCATTAGATCATTTGAGCTTCAAACTAATCCTTTGGCACAGGTAGTAATATCCTAACATTATCCCTTTTCTAAAATGACAGAACTGGGGTTGAAAGGGGTAAAGTAAATGGAGCTAATACATACGTTTATGTTATTTAAATTCCAAATTATATAACCTTTTCTATTACAACCAACCGCTATCCATTATCATCTCTGCATGTCACAACTTAATTATATAAAGTGTTTCATTATATGTATTCATGAATTTTAACCTTTAACTACTTAAACCTCAGAAATAAAATACAGTTCTCTTCTTTATAAAGTAACCCAAGGGATGCCTGGTTGGCTCGGTAGGTTAAGCGTTCGACTCTTGATTTGGGCTCAGGTCATGATCTGACACTTTGTGAGATCGAGCCCAGCATTAGGCTCTGAGCTGACAGTACAGAACCTGCTTGGGATTCTCCCTCTCCCTCTCTCTGCATCTTTCTCTCCCTCTTTCTCTCTCAAAATAAATAAATAAGCATTAAAAAAATAAAGTAACATGAGAACAAAAGTTTGGATTTGTTGTCAGCTCCCATGATCGCACCTCCAGGAGAGATAATAAACTCTATAGTGGAACTATGATCTTTCACACACAAAAATTTGGAAAAGGTAATCCATTCATTCATTTGTCTGTTCTTCCTTTCTCTTTTCCTTCCTTCAGCACTTAAATGGGTAGCTAAAACAGTGACACTTTGAGAAAACACCGGTGAAACCTTACTCAAGACACCAACAGGGAATGAGGCAAAAAGAACAGTTCTATGAATTAGTGAGTTATGTTCTAGTTAGAGGTATCATATCTGTCTCGGGTTTTGTTTCGTTTGTTTACTTTTAAGCTAAGAAATAAAAGAATTAGATTAGCTAATATCCAAGAGTGCTGCACCTCCAACATTTTATTAAGTTGAATGTCCCGGGGCACCTGGTTGGTTCAGGCGGTTAAGCACCCAACTCTTGATTTTGGCTCAGGTCATGATCTCACAGTCCCTGATATCGAGTCCTCTGCTGGGCTCTGGGCTGACAGCGTGGAGTCTACTTGGGATTCTCTTTCTCCTTCTCTTTCTACCTCTCCCCTGCTCATGCTCTCTCTCTCTCTCTCTCTCCCTCTTTCTCTCCCTCTCTCACAATAAATAAATAAAGCAAAAAACAAATTAAAAATAAATTAATTAATTAATTGAATATCACATAACAAGTTCAGCCTAAAAAGAGCTAAATAGTATGCTTGGGTCTTCATATCTTAGTAAGTGTTCAATAAAATATTGAATGAACCACCGATAGGAATCTAAGAAACTCTGTAAGTTTAAGCATAGCAACATAAACAAGTTTTGATGCCTCTACATGTTAACGATTTCCAAGATAGAGGGTTTCTATTTCAGTGTTTCTAAAATTTATAAATAGCTGGAGTGAAACACTTTTTGCAATTCAAATGAGGCCTTTTATCAAGCTTTAAAAGTTAAACATCTAAATATCAGGAGAGAAGAGTTGACATTTTTTCACCCCAGCTATGTTCTCCCACATCAAATTAGATACTCCGATGTAAGTTAGCTCATTCTGTAGAATGCCTTTTGGGCTGCTTATTCAGATTGGTTCCCAGTTACTGGTTGTACAGATTAATTCTAATGGGTGTTGACGGTACTAACCACCCCTCTGTGTTTCCATCTTTCTCGCGCACACATGCTCTGTCCTAATCAGATCGTTCTCAGTCGGCACATATGCCTCTCCTCCTCCGTCCCGTCTACTCTCTGCCTCTCAATCTCTCCCAGCCCTCATTTCTTCCTGTTCTTTCCTTCTTCAGTACATATTAACCAAACATCTGCTATGTAACACACACTATTCATTTCTGCGGTGGATGCATCAGCGGGCAAAACAAGGTTCCCAGCTTTATATTTTAATTGGAGACGACTGATAGTCACCTAAAGACCTCCTTGTCCGGTCGTTTTAAGCGTGGCGGTGAAAAATAGAGCAGAGCAAGGGCACAGGAGATGACTGTCCTGTCCAGCCTCTGCTGTTCTCTTTACCTTAGTAGAAGGACTATCTCCTCTGCCTCCTGGAATTTTAACCGCACCGCCGTGCCCAGCTCAAGCCTCCTCCCTCCATGCAAGCTTGCCCAGCATTTGGGTTCCAGATGCACGTCTTTTTATGTTTCCAAACTCTGCTTTTGCACTTATCATTAGCATGAGTCGAGGATTTAGATCATGATTATGCTCCAGTTGTTGAAAGTCATGGCCAGGCCACTCAGCTTGATTGCAAAGTCATTGAGAGCAGAGACAACTACTATTATACTTCTTAGAGCCTCGCTTAGGACCGTGCACATATTGAGGGCTCAACGGATTCTCATAAGATGATGCACTAGTGCATGTTATAGAAACATGAAGATAGATCTTGTAGAAAATATAAATTTAATAATGAGCTTTAATTAAGCCCTGATGTGCTAGAAGCTGTGTAGAGTGTGAACATATTTTTTTTCCACTTAGAAACTAAAATGTCTCAGTGATATAAATTTTTATATAACTGGAAGCGGGTTTCTTTTCAATTTTTTTAATGTTTTTAATTATTTTTGAGAGAGAGAGAGCATGAATGGGGGAGGGGAAGATAGCGAGAGGGACAGAAGATCTGAAGCGGGCTCTGTGCTGACAGCAGAGAGCCCCATGCGGGGCTTGAACTCACAAACTGTGAGATCATGACCTGAGCCGAAGTCTGACACTTAACTGACTGAGCCACCCAGGTGCCCCGAGGCAGGGTTTCTTAACCCTTCTGGAATCATGGGTTTCTTTGGCAATCTGATGAAGCCTGTGAATCTATTCTCAGACTGACATTTTTAAATGGACAAAATATAGCACAACTAGGAATTTATCCAAAGGATACAGGAGTGCTGGGAGCACATGTACCCCAACGTTTATAGCAGCACTTTCAGCAATAGCCAAATTATGGAAAGAGCCTAAATGTCCATCAACAGATGAATGGATAAAGAAGATGTGGTTTATATATACAATGGAATACTACTTGGCAATAAGAAAGAATGAAGTATGGCCTTTTGTAGCAACGTGGATGGAACTGGGGAGTGTTACACTAAGTGAGATAAGTCAGTCAGAGAAAGACAGATACCATATGGTTTCACTCGTAAGTGGATCTTGAGAAACTTAACAGAAGACTATGGGGGAAGGGAAGGGGAAAAAATAGTTACAAACAGAAAGGGAGGGAGGCAAACCATAAGAGACTCTTAAACACAGAGAGCAAACTGAGGGTTGATTGGCGGGGGGTAGAGGGGGAAATGGTGATGGGCATT
The DNA here is from genome assembly GCF_023721935.1 of Panthera uncia. NCBI lineage: Eukaryota > Metazoa > Chordata > Mammalia > Carnivora > Felidae > Panthera > Panthera uncia. Next base: position 17,946,954 of record NW_026057581.1, read on the forward strand.
GAGGAGGGCACTTGTTGGGATGAGCACTGGGTGTTGTATGTAAGTGATGAATCATGGCAATCTACCTCCCAAACCAAGAGCACCCTTTACACACTGTATGCTAGCCCATTTGACATTAAATTATATTTTTTTAAATGTGCAAAATAAAATACTTAAGATTACAAATGAAATTGCTTATACTAAAATAAAGTTCTCAAAATTTAAAGGATTTTGATATAGTGGGACACCTGAATGACTCTGTTGGTTGAGTGTCAGACTTTGGTTCAGGTCATGATCTTATGGTTAGTGGGTTTGAGCCCCACATTGGGCTCGTGCTGACAGCTCAGAGCCTGAAGCCTGCTTCCGATTCTGTGTCTCCCTCTCTCTCTGCCACCACCCCCCTCTCGTGCTCTCTCTCTCTGTCTCTCAAAAATAAGTAAACATTAAAAAATTTAAGGAATTTAATGTAGTAATACACCTACTTCATCAATTTATTAAATAACAAGATCAAGTGGTGGCTCCAGTAACCACCACAATATCCAGGGGGTGATGAGGATAAATCCTATTCCAGAATCTCTGTACCAACGTGATATGAGTATACCTGTGATTTCTTTTTTTTTTTTTTAATTTTTTTTTTAACGTTTATTTATTTTTGAGACAGAGAGAGATAGAGCATGAACAGGGGAGGGGCAGAGAGAAAGGGAGACACAGAATCGGAAGCAGGCTCCAGGCTCTGAGCCATCAGCCCAGAGCCGGACGCGGGGCTCGAACTCACGGACTCACAGACCTGAGATCGTGACCTGAGCTGAAGTCGGACGCTTAACCGACTGAGCCACCCAGGCGCCCCTACCTGTGATTTCTAATGGTGACAAAATCATGAGTACTGTTAATACTACTAGAGATTTTGACAATATTAAAAAAGGAAAGGAAATACCAAAAATTTTTGTCACATATTAGTGAAAATAAAGAAGAAATTTTTCCCTTCCAGGTTGACAGACTCCTTGAATCCTGTTCCGGGGATTCTGGGGTTGTGAGTGCATGTGACTGTAAATGGCAGGTAGAGAATCAGGATCTGTAGTCTTTCATGATGGAGTATCCTTAGAATTCACGTCCAAAAACAGCTCAGTTCTTAGGAATGTTTAGTCCACTTTAATCCATGGCATAAGAAGCACAAACACGAATGAGTGAGAACATTTTGATGCACTGAAGGAAAACAAAATTAATCATAGAAATGTATGCTGAAATTAAGCACAGCAGGTAGACAAAGATCCTGTGCGGATTTCAAATGATACCACACATCAGTGCACTGGCTCACGTTGTCTTTCTATTTCTGCCGCAAAGAGGTCTTATTGGAAGCAATTAAATATGCTAATGAGAACTGAGAAATAGCGCTGAGGATTTACAGAATATTTGGCCATTTGCTGTTGTATAATATCTATGTAGTTTTTGGTTTCTTAACAGCAGGATCTACCCTGGGTTTGGATCTTGGGGTTTTCAGCGGGTAAGGGGATTACATTTACTTAGTGTGAACAAGGATCTTCCTCAAAATGGGAGAAGTGATCTGTTCTGGAGATTTCTCTAGTTGTGCTTCGAGTCATTCTGGCTACGTGCACACCTTACTATTTATACATAACGTGAGGATCAGGGCTCGGCACGGAAACCTGGAGGATACAAGGATGTGAAGTAAAGGACCAACGAAGAGACTAATAGCAATAAATTTGCGTCATCCATGGTGGTTGGCCAGACTCCTTATCTCACAGGCTTTGGAGACGGCACTGTGTGAATGGAAAGCCTTGAGACTTTATTTTCATTCTGTAGGTAATTCTGCTTGCCTAAGGTGGTTATATGTAGATATATTTTTGGTGAAGAAAAACAGCTTCTCCTTATGTGTCCTGAATGAGGTTGGTAACTTCACAACAAATCCATCTGTTCAAGCCATATTGCTCAGAGAAAGTAAGGAATACACAAAAAGTAGGAAAAAGGGATCATTCACGGGGTGCCTGGGTGGCTCAGTCAATTAAGCCTCCAACTCTTGGTTTTTTCAGCTCAGGTCATGATTTCGCAGTTCATGAGGTCTGGCAATGCAGAGCTGGCTTGGGATTCTCTCTCTCCCTTTTCTCTCTGCCCCTCTCCTACTCATGCTGTCTCTGTCTCTCTCAAAATAAATAAATAAATAAAAACTTCATTAAAAAAGAAAGGAGGTAAAAACTTAGAAAAAGGGATCATTCATGATAAGCCCACAGTAGATTTTTTTTTGGAGAAGTTGTGTAACTGCACAGTAGGTAGAGGGCTCTGTGCCTCAGAGGGCATTTGAGAAACCTTATCTTCATATGAACTTACAGACAAGAGTCAAGAAATTGGATTCAGGGGAAAGCATGTCAATTTCACAATAATCAAGGTGAGACTTGTTTTCAGACAGAGGAAAGATACTTTTCTTTCTTGCTACTGGTGTACTGTATTTTTTTTAATGCTTATTGTTGAGAAAGAGAGAGTGAGCGCATGTGCAGAGGCAGGGAAGGGGTAGAGAGGGAGAGAGAGCCCGAAGCGGGGCTCAAACTCTTGAATTGTGAAATCCTGACCTGAGCTGAATCAAGAGTCAGACTCTTAAATGACTGAGCTCCTCAGGTGTCCCTTTTGCTACTAGTTTAATGAATTCAATGAATTATGAGACTGCTAAGGTGTTGCCCTGGAAAATAAGACAAAATATGAAAACTCATGAAATTTATTATCATGTGAAAAAAGGGGACTATCAAATTGAATCAATGTGGTCTAGGTAGATACAAAAGATCTAGACAAGGTCTAGAAAGATATCCAAATTAAGTGTTTGAACTGTGATGGTAAGACAATGAGAAACATTAATTTCGTTGAGTGCACTATTATTATAAAATTAAGTCAGATGCCTGTTTTCTCTTAAATGTTACATATGTGGTGACACTTTCCCCCTAAATCAGAAGAGAGAGAGAGAGAGTCTATTATATGAAGCCAGAAGAATTAGTTCTTTTTTTTTTAATTATTTTTTTAATGTTTATTCATTTTTGAGAGAGGGAGAGAGACAGAGAGAGACACACAGAGAGAGAGAGAGAGAGAGAGAGAGAGAGAGAGAGAGAACAAGCAGGGGAGGGGCAGAGAGAGGGAGACACAGAATCCAAAGCAGGCTCCAGACTCTCAGCTGTCAACACAGAGCCCGACGCGGGGCCCAAAGCCCATGAACAGCGAGATCAAGGCCTGAGCTGAAGTCGGACACTTAACCGACTGAACCACCCAGGCACCCCAGAGGAATGAGTTCTTAGTACAAATTTGGTATCTGAAATTAGATGGAATTGGTTTCAATACACATGCTATCCAGTATTTGGTTTTTTATGCTGACCAACTCACTTTTTGTTTCTCTGAGCCTTAGTTTTCTTATATTGAAAGCTTTTGTAAAAATAGTTGCTGTAAAGGTGAAATGTACTCAGCACATGTAAAGCTCCGTGCCTATAACTTAGTAAATCCTCCAGAATAATGTAGTTTGTATTAAATGATTGTCCAAATTGTGTACTTCAGAAGGCATATGGTCTCGGTGGCCAAAATTCTGACATAAAATCTCTGGCACATGTATTCACAAAGTAATTTCTGCATTCAGCTTATTCAGGGAGACTCGTGGGCTTTATTAGAATATATATATATATACACACACATATATATACACACATATATACACACATGTTTGTGTATATATGTGTGTATATGTATATATATGTATACATACACATTTACAAGAAGCTTCTCAAAGTTTTACTTACACAACAGACAGAAACCAAATATTCTCAGACTTTGTCAGCCTATGGATGTGAAAGATATCACCGCCATTGTTTCACTAAGTATTGCTAGTGGAATGCATCCATTTCCTGATGAAGATATTCAACATCTTTGGGAAATCTCAATAATTATCTCCGGAAGTCCTTAAGGACAGCCTCATCTATGGTCAGAATCATGTGCACACTTTGTAGATTCTTCTCCTCTTTCTTAGTAGGTACTTACCGGGCATGCTCTTTGTTGTCTAAATACATTCTGCTTCTCAATGTTCCCTGGACATTCATCCGGGACCATGTAACCTGTTCAGGCAGATTCTCTAGGCTTTTCTGAAGGGCAAAGCTGAGCTAAAGGAGGGAGACTGGCCCGATGTCAGTAAAGGTCAGAATTTTTTCTGGGTCCTGATGGGGCAACAGGTGTCTCACTGCTCTGACATGCTCAGCACCCAGGCTCTCTTTTCCGTTTCTTCTTTCCACTCCTTGCCAAACAAAGAAAGAAGAAAACAAAAGAGAATTCAAACATCTCTTCACCAGCTCCTTTTACTCATAGGGTTTCAGGTGATACAACCCATTCCCAGATAAGAACAAGTGGTTCATTGACTTCCTTTCTAGAGTGAATAATATAGAATATTATAGAATAGAATAATCTAGGTTCTATAGAATAATCTAGGTTCTCTGTTGGTGTTCTCCAGAACTCCACAGCCAAGTTCCAAGCTGGTGGGCACACTCTAGCTGCAAGGTGGTAGGGCATATTTGTTTAGGATTTTCTTTTCCCTAGTCTGGCTATGCAGAGTGGGTGGTACTTGCTCATTTGTAGAAACCAAAGGTCTCATTTTCTAGTCTTGGAAAAAAAATCATTGTCATTTCATTCAGGAGAATGAGTTAATGTTAAGTCTGTGATTAAAAATAAGGTTCAAGTAAACAGGTTTCTAGGGGAAGAATCCCATGGCTATGCAAAGGAATTACAGTTAATTCTAAAGATGACGTACTTTAAAACTATTATGAGACAGTAATTTTAGCAGTTCTGCAGATGATTAAAAAGCCATTTTCTAAAATATTCTCGCTGGAGTTTCTTTCTTTCTTTCTTTCTTTTTTTTTTTTTTTAAGGAAAACATTTAATTGTTCCAATCAAGCATAACTATGTTCTGCCTTTGGTGTAATTTGTTTACTCTGATCACACGGTGCGTGGCTATTTGTCATAATTTTATAAGTAGATATTCCCCACTGTAGTTATTGGCTATCATTAATTGTGAATAATTTCCCTCTCATTAAGCTACTTTAAGGAGATCGGGAAACGAAGCCTAGCAAACAAAAGGAAGGTGGGGAGCCTGGTTTGAGTCCTGTCCTCAAGATGCGTATTAAGCTTCCCAAGACTTCATAAACCTCATCTGTTTAGAAGACACTGAAAAATGATATAAACAAGTGACAAAAACCAGCTTATCGAGGCTTCTCAGTGCAAAACTGAGCGTACCTAATGCTTTCTCTGTTTCAGGTAGCAATTATTTTATGTAAGCGGAACAAACTTTACTTTGAAACCTTTAAACCTGCTGCAACCCTTCTCTTCACGTGTAGGTTAAACCACACTGACGGGAAACAGGAAACGACCTAAGGGTTGTCCCAAAGGGACCATTTCAGAATATAGTGATACCATTACCTATTTAGGGAACATCGAATCCTCACTATATACAAACCCTTGGAAGATGAAACATCTGGAAGTAACACCCATCTAAGTAGCTTAGCAAGTGCCTCAATAGGAATAAGTTGTGCAAGGCTAATAAGAATGAAAACATTCCAGGTTTATTTGGAATAGAGCAGATTCAGGACAATGAGAGCTGAGTACTGTGCTAATCGTAAACATCAGCAGTCAGCTGGCTGTCATACTTTATCTATTGTCTTGGTATAATAAAAACATCTTACGTATTTAAACGTTATGTGGAACTGCCTACTCCCCTGTCCATTGGCCCCATTCCTTTCAGGTGAGGTCTTTTGTCTGTCCTTCCCACTCCCACCTCCGTTCTCTGTGCTTTGGGTGTGGCATGCACTCCGGTTCTGCAAATTCTCCCACCCAGTGCTCAGGTGGCTCCAGAATTCCCACCACTCTCTCCATAAGACCTGAAACAAATCAATCCAGGAGAGCTCACTGCATGTCCTTTAGCTTTCCTGATGAAGCGGTGGGGAGAATGGGAGCAGTTCTGTGACTGGTCCCATGCCATTGACCCAGCTGCCCTTTCATACCTCACGCCGTAAATGTTCTACTTCTATACGCACTTGGAAAATGTTTGGTAAAATTGATGTTATTTGATAAATATTTATATAAGGTATGCGTTTGTTGACATTTTCCTTATTTATACATTTGTCGAAACTTTCTTTTTTTTTCAAATCAAATCAATAACTCTATACGAATCCCTTATTATCCATAAGGCACTGCTATCCAAAGCAGTGTTATGTGTTATTAGGTTTACATATAATTTTCCATAGTGTCTTGAGCAAATAGGCTTATATCACAGTTACTGCCTATTGTCCCCAACATCATTCTCAAGTGCCGGTGGCCTACATTTGGATCAGACAATGAAGGTCACTGAAGGCCCCGTATGTTTTTCCAATTCGTCATACATATCTTAACAGAAGCAGGCGATCATAGCTTCTTTCCTGCCTACATTTTCCTTTGTATGTAGGTGCCTGTGCATGTATGTGTGATTCTTCTTTTTTCTATCCAACAGAATAACATGCATTAGCAGCGTTCCCTAAATCAATTTCCAAGTGCCCCAACACTATAGGCATTAATTTTTTGACTGTCTCCCCTCATCTGCCCTCTGTATCGTATCATTGCCTTGCCATCGTGTTTACCTGGTTTGAACCTCTTGTTTTGGCTTCTGTTCTTGGTTCTACACTGAGCCTTGGGAATTGACAGATGAATATGGTTTCTCTCTGGGTTTAAGTCTCATTTGTCCTTGCACATAGTTGACTCATGTGATCTTGTTCCATTTCTGTCTAGCTGTTTCTTTTCATTCCATAGCCTCATTTACTCGCAGCTCTCAGGGTTCCACATTGGTTAGTCCTGAATTGGAATCCGAAGGAAGCAGAGAGGCAGTGGTAAGACAGCCATTGGCTGCTTGAGGAATAGACAATTTTTATGAACAAAACACAATCATCGTTCCCGAGAATTCATGCTCCAGCTCAAAATATGTATTTGTAACATCGTTAAATAGCATGATAATGCTTTAACAAAACGATGTACAAATGACTGCTTAGGAAAAGATAGTCGTGTCTCAGTAAAGGATAGTTGAAAATCTTTAATTAAGCAAAAAGGCAAATGTCGTTCAAACAGAGGACGTAACTCAATTCCCTGAGTATTTAAAAGGAAACTGGAAATTTCTATTATAATTATCAGATTGTGCAGTTTCTTCTTCATCAATTTATCTACAAAACATCTTTACTCATATGTGATCTGGAGAGTATCTCTGTTTTGACACAAAGGATCAATATCTAAAAAGTCATTTATTTTTTTTAAGTTTATTTATTTTTGAGAGAGAGGAGAGAGAGGCAGAGAGAGAGGAGACCGAGGATCCCAAGAGGGCTTTGAGTTGACAGCAGAGAGCCTGACGTTGGGGCTCAAACTCACAAACTATGAGATCATGACCTTGGCCAAAATCAAGAGATGGATGTTTAACCGACTGAGCCACCTAGGTGCCCCTGAAAAGTCATTTAAAGGATGAGATCTGGTGACAATTTTATGAAAGCTGGATAGAGAGGTAAACATGTTACTATGTGAAGATTCAGGTGGTTTTTTTTTTTTTTTTTATCTTATTGGTTGGAGTTTTCCCTTACAAGCACTCATGTTTTCTTCTAAGATAACCCGGATTTCACAAAAGTATATGCCATCATGTATAGATATCTGATTATACAAAAGCTTTACAAAATTTATCACTGTTTGGAAAGAAATTCTGTCAAACTACTGGATTCCTCCAGCCAAAACCACTTTTTTAAAAAAAGACAGCTCTAGGGGCACCTGGGTGGCTCAGTCAGCTAAGCATCTTACTTCGGCTCAGGTCACGATCTTGCAGTTCGTGGGTTCGAGCCCCGCCTCTGGCTCTGTGCTGACAGCTCAGAGCCTGGAGCCTGCTTCTCATTCTGTGTCCCTCTCTTTCTGCCCCTCTCCTGCTCACGCTTGTCTCTCTCTGTCTCTCAGAAATAAACATTGAAAAAATTTTTTTAAAAAGTGAGCTCTATACGAACATGGAGGAGGGTGTCTTGGTACCAGGTAGCATTATAGAGAGAAATTGTTGCCTCTAATTATATAACCTGGAAGGATTTAGTGGAAACACAAGTAAGGGTGAAATTCACTGGTTTGTAATGAGTTTGCACAAGTGAACTGACGGGACTGTTTGTCAGTTGAAAGACGTTTATGAAAATTCCTAAAAAGACGTCACAAATGAGTCCTTGCTTAACTGTCTAGTTTGGTTTAAGTGTCAGTTTTGGAAGACATGGATCTATTGTATTGTGTCCACAAGTCACAAAGACAATGGATTCAGTTGGCTCCACCAAGTTCAGATAATTCTAAGTAATGCTGATCAAGCTCTTTATCTCAGGCTATATCAGTACTATCAAGAGATGGGGTGAACCAACGCCACCTGATTCATGTACGGAATGTTACATAATTAAGGCAGGTACATAAAATATTTCGATTTTGATGTATGCATGCTGTGTAGTGAGAACTCCTCCTTAGGTTATTGTAGGGTCCTTATCTGGAAGTCAGAATTATTGGTTGAGGTTTTGTAGGAGTTCAGGTTCCATTCAATTCATCATACATGTTCCTACCACAACCTTCCATTCTTTAGTTTCATAAAACTTCTACTTTGGTGCCCATTTTGGAAAGCATTCTCAAATGCACAATTATAGGCTCACCATTCTGAGAATACATCAGTACAGATGTTTTTAGCAAATGCCAAGTCCATCCACTGAGATATATTTTTCTTTTTTCTTTTCTTTTTTTTCAAGTGTATTTGTTTATTTTGAGACAGAGACAGCGTGAGTAGGGGAGGGGCAGAGAGAGAGAGGGGAGAGAGAGAGAGAGAGAGAGAGAGAGAGAGAGAGAGAGAGACAGAATCGTAAGCAGGCTCCACACCATCGGTGCACAGCCCGATGTGGGGATCGAACTCATGAAACCAGGAGATCATGACCCGAGCTGAAACCGAGAGTCGGACGCGTAACCGACTGAGCCACCCAGGTGCCCTTATTTTTCTGATTAACTTCTTTTGTTATTCTTGCCACCGTACATATTTGTTTCTTTGTGAATTGCTCACATTTGTTGTGGAATTAGTCTTGGAAGCAATCTGCTTTTGTGGCTTCACCTCTCTAGGAGTAGAAGGAGCAAAGCCCAGGGGTTTTATATGAGTGATGAAAGAATTTTAGACTGAAGAAAAGATAGAACTTATCTCTAGGGTATTTTTTAAATGTCTTCATTTGAAGAAAAAATAGGACTTTTTAAGCCTGGATCTGAAGACTTGTAGCTAAGAATTTAGGGAAGTGGTAAAACTAAACTCTATTCAGTTACATGTAATTGCCAAAGAAAAAAGTATTTTATGAATACACAACATCACACACATACAGATCTACCTGTAATGAGTAAGAGAGCTCAATTAGAGTGGAGGGTGCTGGAACTGGGAAAAGTGTGGCCTCCTTCCTCCTACCAAGGTCAACGTCACTTTCCATCTCTTGGCCATGTACTTCATTACCTTCAACCCTCCCTGTATACTAGAGCTTATCTTTCAGAATCTATAGGAAGGTTCAAATACTTCCCAGTTTAAAACAAAGCCAAAGCTATATAAATACTACTATTCCCTTGACCTTGCCTTCCCTCTTACCTGTGCCATTTCTCTGTCCTTCATCTCACCTAAACTTCTCCAACATGAACAGAGGAGGAACTCTTCCTAGGAAAATAACAGTATACATTTGAGATCTGTAATTCCTTGCTTCCCATCTTAGTCAACACAACATGACTCTGGCCACCACTCCAGGGACACCAGTCTCCTTCAGGTGACCGTTTAATTCTCAAATTACATAGGCATTTTTAGCTCCACTCTTGCTAGACTGTGGATTTCATTTACTGTTATTGATTAGTTCTGCTTGGAATTGTTCCCATGATTTTATCATATCGATATGTTTTTATTCTTTTACTTCTTTTACCACTCCTTCCCTGTTTTCTTTGTGACTCTCTTTGCTCACCATTAAATTAATGGAATATAGAATTGAATTTTTCTCCTCCTCCTCCTCCTCCTTCTTTTCCTAAGCCCACTTCTTTTTTTCATTTTTTTTTTTCCTGGACAAACACATGACTAGCTATTATTGACATGTAGATCAAACTTGATTTATACCTTCAAAAGAACCATTCTCTTGAGATATAAACCTTCATAATCAGGTGCCTGCCTGATGTAACTACTTAAAGGATTCTAAGGCATTTTAAAGTAAATAAGTCCAAAATGAAGTAAATCAACTCTCTTCCTCAAAACACGTTATTAATCTTGTGCTCCCATATCAGTTGGTGGTTCGAACAAGGTCACCCAAATAAGAATTTTGGAGTCATTATTGACTCCTACATTCCTAATGCCTAATATTATCAATCAATATTAGTAATCAGTTATTTTACTTTCAAAAATAATATATAATTTTTTTTCACTTTCTCTCCGTGCCTATTACCACTGTCTACCTTAGGCTTTTGAGAACTTTCTGAGACACATTACAGTAGCTTTCTAATTAGTCTCTTTGCATTTATTCTTGGTCCATTTAAATCTATATTTCACAGTCTTTACACAATGACAATGCTTGCACTAAAGTCAAATCTGTCTGACTCATGTCAATAGCTTCCCAGTGTGTAGGGTATGAAATTCAAGTGTCTTAGACTAGTGTAAAAGGCTGTTCTCTATCTGACTGTAGCTATCATTGGTCCTATCATCTGTCATGCCTCACTTCAAACGTAAATTTTAGCTTTCTGGGGCACCTGGGTGGCTCAGTCGGTTAAGCGACTGACTTCAGCTCAGGTCATGATCTCACGGTTTATGGGTTTGAGCCCCGTGTTGGGCTCTGCGCTGACAGCTCAGAGGCCGGAGCCTGCTTCAGATTTTGTGTCCCCCCCCCCCACCACCCCTCTGCCACTCATGCTCTGTCTGTGTCTCTGTCTCTCAAAAATAAATAAACATTAAAAAAATGAAAACATAAAACATGTTTTAGCTTCACTAACCTATTTTTGGATACCTACAAATTCTATAGCTTCTTATTTGTATGCTCTTCTTTCCACCTAGAACATCTTTTTCACTCCTTCATTATTTTTCTTTCAGCTAGTTCTTAGTCATGTTCACAAGACCCAACTCTGGAGATGGTTCCTCCACAGAACTCCATGGTTTACCGCAATGGGCTTATCAAGGCAGCCCTTACAGGTTCTTTCTACATTCTAAATGCATTCTACATACAAGCAACTTAAGACTAGGGCCATTTTCAATGACATTTTTCTTGGCACTTGGAGAAAGTGAGACTTCCTCAGAAAAGCTATGCAATATCTTTAGACTAAAACGAGAGCTGACAATTTTTTTTTTTTTAACAAAAACGATGTTATGGTGGTGGTATGTGTTTTCTTGTGAAAGATCCAAGATTTGATACAAAAGATCAACATTTTTGATGGCCTAAAAACTGAAATGGTTTAAAACTGCAAATTCTTCTTAGAGCAGTTTGGGCCACAAAAATGCAAATTAGTATTGGCTTTCTGTGCTTGATCTAGAAAAAGTTCTGCATAAAATTATAGTATCCCAAAGGTGGATAAGATCTTAAAGATTATCAGGCGCCACCAGATAGCAGTGACTCTCTTCAACAAAATCCCCACTTATGTTTATCAACATGTGTGCCAACACCCCCCATGCTGAAGCACTTACCAGTCACAAGTTGGAGGAACACTTTCAGGGCACGTTGGGATTTCCTTGAACAAGTCAAAATCTTTATTCCTAAAAAGCTTGCACATTATCCCCAAGGCTCTTCTCCTTACATTCAGCCAGCCTGCTCATTTTCTACTTGACATTCCCTTCTCAAGGAGTCATCTTTATTATTATCATTATTATTATTATTTATTTATTTATTTTTGAGACAGAGAAAGACAGAGCATGAACAGGGGAGGGTCAGAGAGAGGGAGACACAGAACGTGAAGCAGGCTCCAGGCTCTGAGCTGTCAGCACAGCGCCCGATGCAGGGCTCGAACTCATGGACTGTGAGATCATGACCCCAGCCGAAGTCAGATGCTTAACCCACTGAGCCACCCAGGCGCCCCTCAAGGAATCATCTTATAGATGCCATAGACCATGTCTTCTCCAAGCTTTCTTTTAAGCTTTTTGGGGTGATTCACTGAGTTGATCCTCTTCCAGGATATGTTTCTACTAGTGTGTGTTTCCTAGAGTTAGGTCCGATTCTGTACATGAATCAAGTGCTCCAGGAGCAGCTGATTGCATAGAAAAGAGGGTCACCGCCTCCCCCATTCTAAAAATTTTGTTTAAGTTCTATTTATTTTGAGAAAGACAGAGACAGCCTGAGTCGGGGCGGGGGCGGGCTGAGACAGAGCGAGACAGAGAATGCCCAGCGTGTTCTGCATTGATAGTTCAGAGCCTGATGTGGGGGCTCAAACCCACGAAACTGTGAGATCATGACCTGAGCCTAAACGAGGAGTCAGCCACTTGACTGACTGAGCCTCCCAGGCGCCCCTCGCCTATTCTAGATGTTTCACTTCTATCAATGTCTCAAAGGTATCCATTGGGTCTACATTAGTCGGTAGATCATATTATTGATATCCTAAATAAAATAGTTATTATGAAAGCCGTCTTTTTTTTCTCTATGAGTAATCACATAGGCCACGGATTATCCTTCATGATGCTTTTGCTGTCTTGCCCATGATGTAAAACAGGTTTGTGCTACAAAGAGTACCAATCACGCCCCACACTGCTTCTTTCCAACCCCTGACTCTTGGACCCCATTCTCGTTGTTCTACCCTATTTCTCCTACCCTTGCCCATTCCTGTGGCCTTCTCCTTATTTCTACATCACCCCATTTTTCTTTCTTCTTCATCTACGAATCAAACTCCTCTCTGTCTCTACATGCACTACTTTCTACCTTCTCTGACCTCTGTCCTACCATTCAGTCATCTATGTTATTAGTAAATATGCTATGAGTTCTAACAACGTGCTAGGATACTGCTAGCCCACTCTTGCGATAGATTGGATGGATGCCTTTATTTTGGCAAATCAGATCAAGGTTATTCAGCTTACCAAAGATGAATACTTGTTTGGGCACATAGTGAGTCAAGTTGAGGCAAGGATGCCAGTGATTAGAGAGAAATACAGAATGCCAAGGGAAGTGAGTGAAGGAATATGATGTAACAGTGTAAGAAGAGAGAAATGAGCCTGTAGAAGATGTCACTCTCCTTCATGCAAGGCTCTTAACAAGCAAACAAAAGGTCATGTGAACAGGATAAAGGAGAGAGAGGTTATAAGCACAAACTAAAGGTTAAATATAAATAAAATTTATCTATATATACAATTTGGAATATTATACCATGATTATCAACTTTCTAATATGATCTACTATTCCTAAGAGTAACTTCCCAGTGTACTATAAAGGGGAAAAGTAACTCTAATTATATAACTTGTGGCAAATATAATCTATGAGATTTTATGTTGTTTTCAAACTCAAAAGAGAAAAAAGCAGAAATTAACCAGAATATCAGAATTATAGATAACTATTTCCTCTCTCTCTATTTCTACATTTTTCATATTTTCTACAGTGTAATATACAATGGCTTACTTTTAGGAGAACAGAACAGAAATACTATTAAATATAAAATGGCCCCAGCAATAAACTCAATTAACAGCTAAAAAACAAAGTGAATTATATGTTTCATAGGCTAGGTATCACAAGGATCATAACATGTAAAAATTGCATTCATAATTTAATTTCATGGTTTATGTTCTAGCATATAAAATATAAAATAAAATATAAAATATTATGGAACGTCAAACATAAATAAATATAAGATGATATGCGAATTTAACATCTATCTTTATGAAGGAAGTACCATTTCCCCCGCCGTCTCCCTCTTATAACACAGCCCAATCATTCAAGCATACTTTTAAATAGCATTTCTTGTGTTTGAAAAGTTATTGAGTAATCAAACAGTGACCTTTAGTGCTCTACCAAGAAATGCAATTCAGCCTTGTATGGCATCCAAACTAATCAATATCCTATTATGATCACAGACGAGATTTTTACAACTGAGACACAGCAGCTAGGGTATCAGACACACCTTTGTTTTCTCTAACACCAGAAATTTGGTGGCTTTGCATAAGAAACCATTTTAAGTAAGAACATCAATTCATTTCTCCTTTTCAACAGGACAATGAAGTTTTAGCTTCTAACTTTATCCTGATATTACGAGAATAAGGGAGTATTAGGCATCATTACCTCATACAGACTCATTGCAAAGAATAAAAGTACATAATGCACCTCTTTTTATCCTGTATCTACTTTCTGAATGGATCTGCAAAAAAATAGTGTGTCTCACACCGCCCGTAATACATCAGACCACAGAAATGCCAAGAGATACTAACACACAGATGATTTGATTAGTAGGCTGCACTAAGAGGTTATTAACTAGTTATTAAGATAGCTGATTAGTTCATTAGTAATAGCCAAGCCATTTGTAATGACCAAACCCTAGAAATATATCTGAAATGCTTACAGATCATTTGAAAATCTGACATTCAGTCTAGGCAAAGTGTTGTCTGTGGATTTTAGCCCAAATGGGCTTCCAGAGTAAAGTCTGGTTTATTTGAGGTTATGGCACAGACTATCAGTAGGATCATTGATGAATTCCTATCACAGTTGAGAGTATCGAAGACAGCTGAATTTAAATACGTATTTGAACATTTATATAACCAAGCATTCATAGGATTTCCTACATTGCTACTTGGATAACACATGTTTTCAGGACTCACTGTCAGTATGCATGTCTCAGAATATTACTTAAGTAGTTCTTTTTGAACAATAAAAATAAATTTTTGATAAATTTACCTCAAAAGATAAATATAAACATCAAGAAAGGAGATAGAGTATTATACCATCATCAACAAGATGGATATTTTAGGAAAACTCTCATGCTATTAGCTAAGTTAACCAAGAAAAGGAATCTACCGAGACTTGACCATCATCACTAGAAACAATGATTGATCTTCACAAAAGCATTATTGGCCCTTCTAGGTTCTAAGTGTTTTGGGGGAAGTCCCTAAAGACTCTATTTATGGCACTTAAAAACACCAGACAGGGGTGTCTGGGTGGCTCAGTTAGATAAGCGTCTGACTTCAGCTCAGGTCATGATCTCATGGTTCATGAGTTTGAGTCCCAGGTCAGGCTCTGTGCCGACAGCTCAGAGCCTAGAGCCTGCTTCGGATTCTGTGTCTCCCTCTCTCTCTGTGCCCCTCCCCGACTTATGCTCTCTCTCTCTATCTAAAAAATAAACATTAAAAAAATTTGAAACCAATTATGAAAAAAAACACAACAAACTAAAAACACCAGACAAAATAAACAAAGTGCTTTCTATATACTGAAGAGGGGCCCTACTTCTATTGTGTATATTCATTTTCTTAGTATACGTTCCTATAACCTTTCATTACAATAAGCTGTAGATATGTTGGTTTGGAGTTTATTGCCTAAAAGTGACCAAGAAAGTAAATAATAACGTTCTCATGTCACTTTGAATTTGAGGAGGTTTATCTTCTGTTCTGACATCGATTACATCACTAGCATAAGCTCCTTTAAAAGTACTTTGAGCCAATATCTATTCTGTGTAAGGCAGCTGTGTATTTCTCTTAGAGGGTCCTAATAGAGCCTTGCTCATTTGAGTCACTGGGATTAAAAAAGAAATCCTAGGGGAAGGAGTGCAGAATCTTTATTGGGGATTATGTTCTAAAAAAAAAAAAAAAGAGGATAGTGAATAAGAATAAGTAATACTTACTGAGTGCTTATTGTAAACACATCTCTGTTCTACCGTCTTTATATGTATTGTTAATTTCAATACTCACAATTACACTCTGGTTAATTATTATTATTATTATTATCCTCATATTATAGATGAGGAAACTGGGAACCAGAAAGATTGAATTATTTGCCCACCATTACAAATCCAGGAAGTGCCTGAGCCATGTTTAAACTTGGGCAGTGGGTCTTCAAAGACCACCTTTAACCACCATAATCCCTCTGTCACCCAGAGCATGTTGGTTTCCCTCTGTCCAAGAGCGCTGTAGCAAGGAGTAAACCACCTGCTCGTCAGAGTCATTGGCGATTTTAGACAGGAGTAATTCCTCTCTAGAGATAATGACTCAAGGGGAAAATTTTAACAGCAGCAAGTAGGGCTGATTTGACTTCCTTCATCTGCAGGAGTGTGATCTAGTGCCCTCTAGAGGGCAAAAGAGGAGATTATGGGCTACTTAGTTTTTTATGAATATAAGCAGAAAAAAATGCATTAAGAAAATATGAATATAGGTGCTTGAAAAGCCTAGACTCCTACCGTTAAACTTCTCTCTCTCTCTCTCTCTCTCTCCCTCTTTCTCCCTGGTAAAGTTACTCATCTTCCTGTAATGTGGAAAGGATGTGTTCTGGATGTTGTGCAAATGAACTGCAGCCAAGATAATATTAAAATAAAAAGCATTAGGAAATACGTAGTAAATATTAACATGTCAAAAAGAATCATTTAGGTAGTACAATTTCACAGCTCTATGATTTGAAGACACCAAAAATTACTTTAAGCATGCTCAAATAAAAAGAAAAGATGATTAGTAAGAAATCCATTGTTCTTTTGCAGGGAGCGTTGGTATCACTCCAATCAACGTGAAATCAGGTCATCTGCACAGTGCAGAGAGATACACGCCAAGCACCCAAAACCCGTCCTGGTTTTGAAGAAAGCTGATCTCTCTAGATGTCGGTGTTTCGTGGATGCTGAAAATAAAGAGACTTTTTTTTTTTCTCTAAGGCAGAAAAATATATATATAATATATATCACTAATATTTTAGATAATTGGTACTATTAAATACTTGACAAGTTAGTGAATGAATTCTAGTTCCAGTTATACTATAAAGGTCAAATACTCTTTGGTTCTTTTTTTTTTTTTTTTTTATGTATTGTCTAACTTCTCACCCATCTTTGTTGTACTAATGAAATGAAGATATCCATCATGATGTAACTGTGAGCTGGGGGGATCTAAATTACCTTCATCTGGCACCATTCCAATATACTATAAATGAGGTAATTGTCCTTGACTATAAAATTTGCATTTTCAAGACTTAATTGCTATCATTACATCTTTTTGTAATTCTATTAATTTAACTGAATGGAGCGTTTGGTTTTTATGGTTAAAAATTTGCATTAAAACATTGTACATCTAAATAGAATTTTAATATTTTTATCCAAAGCTCTGTACAGTTATCCCAGAGGAGCAAAATAATTTCTCAAGAAAAAGGAGGAAGCTGTCAACACGCAGGTTTTACCTTCAGTGATCATTAACAGACCTTCACGTCACCTGGCAAATGCCTCATTCTGGGATTTGAGAACTCACTGAGGCTGTGCGCTCGCTCCATGAGTCCTCCTGGTTAATCATTAACAGGAAATCTATTAGCCATAGCCAAGGCATGGATGGGTGCCCTTTCCTATGATTGTCCTGGTGTCTGAAGGCATTTCCCTCTTCGCCTTGGTCAATGGGTCTTTCTATGTCTGCACGTGGTTGGTCCTGCCGGCAGGTACTGTTCCGACACCCCTCTCCCCTTGTGAGCATGTGTTTACATATACATGTCTGATCTTCCGGCCATGGTTCATTGCACGGACTAGTTAGGAAAATGTTATAATTCTCACGCCTACTGGAGGGTGCAGTTGAGAAAACTTTCCCCCTTAGCCTTTGGCATCGTCTGGGTCCCTTTACAACTATGTAGCAATTTCTTAATACATTTGAAGGTGACAGTGGACTCTTCCTACTGGATTGAAGCACTTTCTTTAAACAAATTTTTTAATGTTTATTTATTTTTGAGAGAGAGAGAGAGAGAGCATGAGCGGTGGCGGGGGGAGGGGGGCAGAGAGAGAGGGAGACACAGAATCCAAAGCAGACTCCAGGTTCTGAGCTGTCAGCACAGAGCCAGATGCGGGGCTCAAACTCACAAACTGAGAGATCATGACCTGAGCCCAAGTCAGATGCTCGAGTGAACCACCCAGGTGCCCCAACTACAGTACTTTAAGTAAGGTTACATATAACCCCAGTTCATTAAAATGACTTTTTACTTAATAATTCTCCAACCCTATAGACCCTTGAAAATGCCAGCATCTTGGTTGTCAGGACAGCTGAAGTGGGTTACAAATCAGAAGAAGACTGGAGCAAAATTGCAAAATGAAATTTGGAGGGGAAGGGGGTTGGAACTCGGAAGCAGACTTTGTTTTGCAGTAGGTGGGGGCAGTGGCGGATTCTCCCACACCTCCCCAGTTGGGATGAACATTCTCGCACGTCTTTGTTCACAACTTCATTGACACCACGACAAAATGACCAGTATTTGCAGAAAAGGAGCCGGAAAATGTCATTAGGGACACAGGAACCCTTTAAGGCACACTTTAAGTCAAGCACTCATTTTGAACATGAAGAACCAGAGCCTGGAAAATCTCTGTGACTTGACCCAGGACTTCCATGTAGTGAAATGACACAGAAGGATCTAGAAGGGAGAATTCTTTTTTTTTTTTTTTTTTAATTCTTTTATTTTTAGAGAGAGAGAGAGACAGACAGAGACAGAGAAAGAGTGTGAATGGGCGAGGGGCAGAGAGAGAGAGGGAGACACAGAATCTGAAGCAGGCTCCAGGTTCCGAGCTGTCAGCACAGAGCCAGATGTGGGGCTCGAACTCACGGATATGAGATCATGACCTGAGCCGCAGTCAGACGCTTAACCGGCTAAACCACCCAGGTACCTCTAGAAGGGAGAATTCTTGACTGTCACTGCCTCATACTTCCCCTGTGCTGCCCGAAGGTCTTCTGAGGACCTTCTGAACAGCATTGAGGAATGAGCACAAAGTGCCTGGGAAGGTTTGATGAGAAGCTATCACTACTAGCCCTGGGTGCCAGGGTTACTTCCTCTTTAACCAACCTTTCTACCTGGTGGATCTTCCTTCTGAATATTCCCAGACCCAACCCCTGAAGCCCCATAAACCGAAGGGTGTGTGTCCCATCAATGACAAAGCTCTGTGTGTCACTGGGTCCCTTCATCCACCACACTGACACACCCATCACTGATTCTATATGTGATGTCAGTTTTAATTCATTCAGAGGCTCTAAATGTGACAACTCCCACCTCAAAATAGATTCAAGGTGCACTCACGAGAAATACAGAGCTGTAACGTATTGAGTACACCGTAACGCATCTAACCTACTCAGCTGCGGCATCGGATGTGAGCAATATATGAAAAGAGAAACAGCACGTTAATTAGCATATAGAAAACATATAGCTGTGCCTATCCCGGGATATGGTATGGGTGCTTTCCATTGAATTGAACCCATCATTTCAATTATAGAAGTGAAATATATATCGTTTGACTAATTTAATAAAATCAACCAATTATTTATGGATTCATGTTTACGACAAAGATATCTCTTGCTCAGACGGGAAAGTGATATCCTGATCTCTGCCTTTTGGCCCCAGATCCTCCCCCCACAGCTAATTAGTCATAGCTCGGTATGCACTGTATATCCTTGATGCATGATGATATTTTGAATTTGCCCATTTAGAAAAGGGCACCTAATAATCACAACTTTATTACCACCAGGGGCAAGTCAAAAGACTTTGTGTGACATAAACACACATTTATTTTGGTAAATACACCAAACACCTCAACTTAAAAAAAAAAATCCAGGTCAATTTAATCAACATTTATTGAGCTTCTACTATACGAAGTGCTGGAATCTTCTAAATGAATGAAGCCTCTCCCTCTGCCTAAGAGAGACAGTATAGGGAAAGCAAGAGGGGCTTAACTCCTGTAAGGTCACTGGTCGGAGGCAAGGGTTAAAAGTTTCCATATGCTAGGAGACAAATACCTCCTTCTGGAAAAGAGAACAAGTGGCAGATAACAGCCATCAGGGAGTGATGGTTGTGTGAGCAAAATTAGAAGTCACAACGTAAAGCCTGTTTGCATAAATATTTCTATTTTCCAGGAGCCCTAAGTAGGTCGACCACGAAGAAAGGCATCTTGTGGTTGTCTTGGGTCTGCTAAAAAGTAACAACCATAAGATAATGATGGTAGGACTGAAGGGACACTTTCCTACTCCCAGCCCCTCACCCTTTGGCAAAGTGCCTTTATAATCCTTGCAGGCTACCCCTTTGGGAAGTGACTTTCCTCCTTCCTGTCAGCTCCCTTGTATCCAAGCTATTTCTAATAAATTCCACCTGTTTTCTTTCTCTCGCGTACAGTGTTCCTTTTTATGACACTGCGACTCAATAACTTGGTCTTGGGGGTGGGATAACAGAAGGAGTATATTTCTCTTGCCTGAATAGCTGTAGTCTTTGTCCCTTACCTGTCCCTTCTTTGCTACTTGGAAGGGTTTTGTTTTTTTTTTTAATTATATTTTAATTCTTAGCTACTATCTAAGGAAGCTGGGGTTTGAAAGCACACCTTAGTCTTTATACTCTGCCCAGTGTGACTCTGAATCCTGCTTGGCCTAACTTAGCACTCTTGTCATGGCCTAATTCATAATAGCACCCCTTCTCACTCACCAATGTGTTCTGCTGTGAATGAAAAATTCTGCCCTCATGACATGGCATTTGACTTGTTGGCTCAGAGACCAAATGAGAAAGGCAGGAAAGTTAGAGCTACGGAGACCGAAACCTGTGTTTGATTTTTGCTCCAGCACTAGCCGAAAGGATCCCAGGTTAATCCCTTCAACCCCAGCCTTTAGCCTCCTAATCTACAAGATGGACAGATGACACCAACACCAATACCTTGGAGTTGTTCTAAGACCAAAGGGTTTCAAATGTTGGAAAGCAACTTGTAAAAGTAAAGCACTATGTAACCATCCTACTAAATAGTTGTGGCTGGTGATGATGTCACAGGCAGCATAAAGAGTCCTGGATCTCAGCACTGGAAGTCCACCGAAGGGTCCAGTCTAACCCTACGATTAAGGTCCTCTTTCTCTGAGTCTTACCAAGAAGTTAGCCACATATCGCTGAGTATTAATAAGAGTGGCAATGGAAATGATCTTAGTTTTCGCTCATTGGATCTATCAGAACCTACCAGTCCTACTTTCTATCAGGTGTTACATATGTGCTATTACTAATCGTCATTCCTCTCCCGCCATTTTACATGTAGAGAAACTGAGATTCTGTGGTTGAATAATTTATAATGGGCACAAATAGGAATGGCTGAGTTAGTTTTCAAATAAACACTTCCCACCAATCCCAACTGCCTTTTGCTGTGTACCTGTCCTGGTGGGGAATTCATAGCACAGGTGTAGTAATATAAACGCATGCTTTCTCACACACACACACACACACACACACAGTCACATGCATACATCCCTAAAAACCAAGGAGCTAGATATATAACAAAAGAATATATGTACACACCGTAGGAACAGTGCTCTGTCGAAACGAAAAATTTTAAAGTCTTGCTTTCCTTGAAGATGTCTTTAAACACAAACGTTTTTGAGGGGAGTTGAGGGGGTCTTTCTATAATCACATTTGTAAGATACAAAAAATTGCTTTCTATAAAAGTGTTCCTTTTTAATACTTAATTGTCATATATTTTAAACAATTGTTATTTTAGATGATTTTTATTTAAATAAACACCAAATAAAATTATAATTTTCAATTCAAAAAAACATATTTCAACTTGCCATTAAACCAGAGAATTACGTATTATTTGTGTGTTTCTATTGTTGTGTTAAGTTCTTGGTCTATATTAATTCCTCCTTTTTTATAATAATACTCATAGCTGTTTGTTCACAATATATTTTATTAGGCAAGAGCAATGTGCTTTCTCCACATTTTGTTTTATTTATTAGGTACTTCAATCACTTTATTTAAATGTTAAAGCCGTCAGCTTTTCATAAAAAAGCATAGAGACACCATAGTAATAATTTACATTCTTCTCTGCATGAAATCACTTTTTCCGACTCTTAAAAAAATGCAAATTGTTAGCAGTACATCACACAACATTGCACTCTACACACTATTTGAAGAGGAGGGTTCTAAACTACTTGTATTAAAATCATCTGTTTCACTTCTCCCTCAGCAACTGGGCTGTTCCTCAGGTACCAGAACCAATCTGGCCAAAGACAACTCAAGTGTATTTTGCCACGAACAGCTCCCCATGTGCACCAATGCTAGTAACAGGGTTCAGGGAGGGACGATGGCTGTTCATCGTGATGTGCTGAAGGTCAAATACAATACCTGATAAATGCAGTGGTGCTGGTAGGCAGGAGATGCTATGGGACTGTGGATACAGGAGAGGTCTGTGACCCTCCATTGGTCGGGGCGCTGTGGGGTCATCTTACTGAGTATGGTGAGGTAAGCTCAATCTTTATAAAGATGGGTAGAAGACAGGGTCTGAGGCAGGAGACAGACCAAAGTCCAGAAGTGAGAGTGGAAGAGGTTCCAAAGTAGATAAAGTCATTTTGTGTTGTTGGTTTTCTTCTCTCTCTCTCTCTCTCTCTCTCTCTCTCTCTCTCTCTCTTTCTGTGTGTGTGTGTGTGTGTGTGTGTGTGTGTGTGTGTATTTTAAGGGTAAAATGATCTGAAGGCCTTTCTAGAAATTGTCCACAGATCTGTGTTGCAGAACTATTCTCTCAGGCCTGCCTACACTTACTGGTGAGTTCTCAAGAAGTTTGATAACACCTTTGAATGCTCCTCAAAAAAATGAAAATCATCTCTGCTTCTTGCCGTTCAAAACCATGAGGATAAAATGAGGTACTACTACAAATGAAGGAATGGCCCTTGAACAATTCTGCACCAGTCCCTGCGAGAACTGGGAGGAGAAATAAAACTGCAGTCCTA
The DNA here is from genome assembly GCF_023721935.1 of Panthera uncia. Lineage (NCBI taxonomy): Eukaryota > Metazoa > Chordata > Mammalia > Carnivora > Felidae > Panthera > Panthera uncia. The sequence goes on from NW_026057581.1 coordinate 17,969,818, forward strand.
CAGGAACTGGCGTAGCAAGGAAGGACTGGAAAAGCGGACAGAATTATTGAAACTCAGCATTTTACAAAATGCCTGAATCCCATTATCTACACTCGGTGCCAGGCTACCTGCTTCTGTGCATGGAGAGTCAGCCAGTTCCCTGCTGGGAAGCTTCAGGATTCTACTTGTCCACTGCCTGAAACCCCAAATCTATTACTGTCAAAACCCACACCCGCAAGTTTGACACTGTAGTGTTAATCTATACCATTTTTCTTAGACTGACCTCAAGAGAGATCAAAGGGAGGCAAATTTTCAATAAAATGAGAATACCATGAAAATGTCGTACTTAATGAAAGTATCACATACTGTAGTGCTAGGTTAAAAAATCTATTGTGCCTATTTTGATATGAAGTATGATTGCTTTTTACACGAGGCAGAATCACATAGCTGCTAGAAATGTGTTTTCTAAAGCCAAGACTAGCGAGGTTTGAATCTTGGGTCCCTCGATTGCTGGCCGAGTGATCTGGAACAAATGATTTAACCTCCCTTTGCAACTGTTCCTTCACCTGTAGAATGGGATAATCATAGCATCTACCTCATTGAGTTCATAGGAAGAATACACGAGGTAATTCACATAAAGCCGTCAGAACAATGCCTGGCACATAATAAATGCTCAGTAAGTGCCGGCTAGTATTCTATTCCACACGAGGGTCAAGACAGGTTACCTTATTGGCACTCAATAAAATTTGTGATTGAAACAAATGAATGTTGGACTCAAATAATGACATAACACTTCATATAAGTTCATTTTAATAAAATCACCTTCCCAAAAGGCATACCTGAAAGCAAATTCAGACATTAACCTGAGTCAAATGGACACACGTGAGAACTGCCATATTCAACGGTGAACAGTTTTTTAATGAGGGGAAGTTTCTGTCTGTGGGCTGTTATAACAAGAGCTCAGTAAATACCTTGCCTGTTACAGAGTGAGAAATTGTCACAAAGAGAAACCTTCGAGGTGTCAGAGAACGTTTAAGATATTGAATCGTGAGTGAGACTTTCAAAGAAACAATACCCTCTGCTGTTTTCCACTCGTACTTAAAATATCAGAACAGAATAGCAATGATGAAACTTATTATTTTAATCAAGCTTCCACATTGAAATCCCACCTTTCATCTCTCTGGCCAAATGTCACACCAAGAGTGGTTTTGATATTCTGCTACCAGGTGTGTTGAAAGAGGCCAACGTGAAACGTCACCCCCGCAAACAAAGGTCTGTGTATTTGGAAACAGCCAAATGGCTTGCTGAGTCACTGGCTTGCGTCTGCTTATCTGATGTAGATCTATGTGATGATCCACTGACTGAGCCAGTGGTTCAAAGCATCTTTATAGTCGAGACTGGCTACGACAAAAGTAAACAGCCAGCATCCAGAACTTGTTCCAGAAAGTCAACCCGAAGTCAGCAGTTCATTTTCAAAGAAAGTATTTTCCCGATTTTACGACGTCTGGAACGTTGTGCTGCTGTCAGTAACGAGTTGCCTCCATCTGCCCCTGTGCGTTCTAGATTTCTCACCCACGTGCTTGTACCATTTTATGTCTTCCACTGGTAGTGAGTGACTCACTTTTTCAATGCTTGGTGTTCTCTCTCTCTCTTTCTTAATTTCAGTATAGTTAACGTCCAGTGTTACTAGCTTCAGGTGTACAATATAATGATTCAACGATTCTATACATGACTCAGTGCTCATGGTGGTAAGCGCACCCTTAATCCCCTTCACCTATTTCACCCATCCCCCCCACCCACCTCTCCTCTGGTAACCATGTGTTTGTTCTCTATAGTTACCAGTCTGTTTTGGGGTTTGTCTCTTTTTTTCCTCCTTTGTTCATTTGCTTTGTTTCTTAAATTCCACATATGTGTGAAATCATATGGTATTTGCCTTTCTCTGACTTATTTCACGTAGCATTATACTCTCTGGATCTATCCATGTTGTTGCAAATGTCAAGATTTCATTCTTTTTTATATTTATTATGTATTATATATATTATACATATATAATACATATGTGTATATATATTATATATATAAATGTGTGTATAGTCACTTCTTCCTTACCCATTTGTCTATCACTGGATATGGGCTGCTTCCATAATTTGGCTATTGACATTCTCGTTTTAACCTCCTAACTTTGAAAATTAAAGGTCTATTCTTTTAATTTGCAATTTCTTTATGATTGGATTGATCACCTTTTCAAATGGTCATTGACTACTTTGTTTTCTTATTGTTTGAATTGCCTGTTCGCATGCTTTGCTCATTTATATATTGGACAGTTCCTTCCTGTTAGTAATTTATTGAATTTCCTTATGCATAGTAATCCTCTCTTGGTTCCCTGCATTGTTCTCCTTCTCCAATCTGTGGCTACCTCTTTTATTCCCCTTATATTGTCTTTTACATACTTTTATTTGGAAACCATCTCAAATATACAGAAAATTTGTAAGAATAACAGTGCAAAGAAGAATCATGAATATTTTATCCAGTTGTATTTGTCATTAATATTCTGCCCTATTTATATGTATTGATATGTGTGTACATATTCATATGTCTATGTAATATTTTGTTATACAAATATGTTTTAAGGTAGTCTAATTTCTCAGATTTCTTCTCCATGGCTTGTGTTTTGGGGCCTTGTTAAAGAAATGTTCTTTACTGCTAATTTACTCTTTATTATATTTTCTTGTAGAAATGTAAAGCTTTGTTTTTATATTTAAGTCAAGTATCCACTTTTTTTGTGTGTAGTGTGAGGTAAAATTTTAGTTTTTATTTATAAACATACATAATTTATATGTACATATTATATTTATATGTAAATGCATGTACTAGTATGTGTTTCTATAGTTTCTGTTCTGTTCCAGTGGGCTATTTGTTTAATAATTGAGATAATAGGCTAGTGTTTCAAACTATGTCTTCATAAATTTCTCCCACCTTGTAATTCTTCTGGAGTGTTTTTACTGCTTTTGGCCATTTTTGTATCCTGCCACCATCGTATTTTAAATTCTATGAAAACTTTTTGGCATTTTATTGGCTTTAATTTAGAGATGAATTTGGACATTATTATATATTTTCTAATATTGTGTTTTACCATCCATTAACATGGTATATTTTTCATACCATGAAGCTAGGTTTTTGTCTTCCAATAATATTTTATAATTTTCTTCATAGAGATCTTGAGTATTTTGTTAGGCTTATTGCTATGCCCTTTACTGTGTTTTCTTGTTTGTTTGTTTTTGTTTTCCTACTGAGAGTAAGCTATCTTTGTTTCCTACTATATTTCATAACAGATTATTAGGATGCTTAGAAATGCTTATTTTTAGGTTGTTTGTAGCCACCTGTTTAATTTTTCTCTTAGTTCTATGTTCTTCTTAGTTCATTCTTCTTAGTTCTTAGTACGTTTGGAAGTACATTCTCATGGATTTGTATAGCAAAATATACTACCCTTGGATAATTTTATTTTCTCTTTTCCAGTTACTGTTCTTCCTTTTGCCTTCATTGCACTGATTAGCATCTCCAATACAAAGCTGAAAGGAAGTCTCCTGTGAGTCCTACCTTCAAATATGTCTTTGATAAGCATTTTCCTTGTTGTAGTTTATTTGTAGATGAGTTTTATTACTTCATACATTTCCTTTTCTTCACAAATGTAATGCATTTTTATTATTAATAACTTGTATTTCTGTATCTTTGAGGTGATTGTGGTATTTTCTCCTTAATTTTGTTAATACACTGTATTATTAAAATAGATTCTTTGGAGTTGAGCCACCTTTACATATTGTAGATCAATCTTATTTAATTGCAATACTTTTATTTTCAAGCACCGCCATCTTTAATTTGCTAATATTCTATTACGATTTCTGTGTCAGTCTTTATGCCAAAATGATCTGTATGTTTTTCCTTATCCAATTTAGTGTCAAAGTTATAATAGTTACTGGCATAATGTTTAAAGCAATCTACTGAATCTATTAACATTTTGTTGCTGTTGTAACAATATCATATACTTGAGATGTTTCCTTTATTTTTTTTTCATTTATTGGTGTTGCTTGACATTTATCTGTTGTATTTTTTTTCCACAAAAACAGATGATTACTTACATGGATACTTTCTGTTTCTCATTTTTGTTAATTTTAGTGCTTACCAGTTTTTATTTCATTTTTTCTACTTTCTTTAGTTTCTTTTTTTCATTGCTTTTTGAAAACATCATTCAACTTGTTTCTTTTTTCTGCACTGTTTTCAATTTCTCTTTTTTTAAAATGGAGGTGTTCAAGATACAAAATAAAGGTGAAACTACACTTCTGCTAAAAATCTATTCCCAAGCTTTGCTATGTTTTGCTTTCATTGCTGTTCAGCTCAAAATATGCTGTATCCTGAAAGTTTCACCTTACATATTTATGGTGTTGTTCAAATTTCTTGTTTCTCTACCAATTTTTTAATCTACTTGAACTATAATTTCTGAGAGATGTGTGTTAACATTTTTCACTCTGATTGGAAATTAGTCATTTTGTCAGTTTTGCTTTATATTTTGAAGCCATGTTCTTATGTGCTCACTAGATTGTGATTATTATAACTTCTAGGTAGATTGTTATCTTAATAACTAATTTTTCTATGACTATCAAAGATCTTTCCTTGAATTCCATTTTCTGTAACAATTTTGTTATATGATCTATCTTTAGTTTGGAATTTTTCTGTTTTTTTCTCTTTCATACCTTTATTTTCAGTCTTTATGTAGTTTTATTTTCGGTCTATCTCTACAACATAGAGATCTAGATTATTTTAAATCTGTGATTAAAGCTTTTGTCTTTTTTAAAAATATTTTTTAATGTTTATTTATTTTTGAGAGAGAGAGAGAGAGAGAGAGAGCTAGCAGGGGAGGGACAGAGACAGAGGGAGACACAGAATCTGAAATAGGCTCCAGGCTCAGAGCTGTCAGCACAGAGCCCGACACAGGACTCGAACTCATAAACAACAAGATCATGACTTGAGCTGAAGTCAGTCACCTAACTGACTGAGCCACCCAGGTGCCCCAGAGCTTTTGTCTTTAAATAAATGAGTTTAGCTCATTTATGTTTATTTAATGACAAGTGTATTTGGACTTATTTCTCTCATTTTGAATTAATCTTCCCATCAAAACATTTTTTTCATCTTTCTGATTTTTTTAAATAATGGTTCATTTAATTTTTTTTAAATGTTTATTTATTGTGAAAGAGAGATATAGAGAGCAAGTGGGGGAGGGGCAGAGAGAAGGAGACAGAGAATCCCAAACAAACTCTGTGTTGTCAGCGCAGAGCCCAACATGGGGCTCAAATTCACAGACGGTGAGATCATGACCTGAGCTGAAACCAAGAATCGGATGCTCAACTGACTGAGTCGCCCAGGTGCCCCTAAATACTGGTTCATTTTAAATATTTTTCTCTATTTGCCATTCCCCAAATTATAGATTATATTTTCTTTATTTGAATGATTCATTTTGACTTTAATGTTCAACTTAACCACTAGGTTTTCTACAAAACATTTGGGTTTGCAGTGCCTTTATTCCCTTCAAATCTCAATTTTGTTATTTACAATTTTTCTTTCTTTTTTTCTCACAGTACACAGTTACAGCTGTCAATTCTATCAGCTTGTATGTTCACTATTTTTTTTTAATTTTTTTTTAATGTTTATTTATTTTTGAGACAGAGAGAGACACAGCATGAACGGGGGAGGGGCAGAGAGAGAGGGAGACACAGAATCGGAAGCTGGCTCCAGGCTCTGAGCCGTCAGCCCAGAGCCAGACGCGGGGCTCGAACTCACGGACCGCGAGATCGTGACCTGAGCTGAAGTCGGACGCTTAACCAACTGAGCCACCCAGGCGCCCCGTTCACTATTTCTTTTCAACATTTTTTTTTTTTTTTTTTTTTTTTTTTTTTTTTTT
>NW_026057581.1:17975849-17976555 GCF_023721935.1 Panthera uncia
AGCATGAACGGGGGAGGGGCAGAGAGAGAGGGAGACACAGAATCGGAAACAGGCTCCAGGCTCCGAGCCATCAGCCCAGAGCCTGACGCGGGGCTCGAACTCACGGACCGCGAGATCGTGACCTGGCTGAAGTCGGACGCTTAACCGACTGCGCCACCCAGGCGCCCCTATTTCTTTTAATCCCACACTGTTCACTTTGTTTCTTCAATGAAATGCATTCTTCATTGACGATATGATTATGGTAATATCTCTCAGTCATTTGATATGAAAAATACCAGTGTTGTGTAATAATTAAAAGCCTAGGTTCTCACGACAAATTCGGTTCATATTTGTCTCTGTATTCATTAGCTCTATGACATTGGAAAACGACTTAACATTTATGTATCTTAGTGTAAAATTGTAATAAAAATTATTTCTGGGTCATAAGGGTTGTGAAAATAAAATAAGAAATAGAATGCCCAGGATTTCATTTTTCTGACCCATTTAAAAGCATGTGGCCAAACTGCTGCCATGACACTTTGGTGTATATTTTTATAAACAGATACTTTTCAACATCTGTTTCTTAAAAACAGATTTTTTTCCAACATGATCAAAATGAAAAAATTAACATTCATATATTACTACTCCAAACCTCAGACCTCATTCAAGTTTTCCTAATTGTTACAAAATGTCCTTTGTAGCAATATATATATATATATATATATAT